>NC_092010.1:22685093-22985093 GCF_044704955.1 Pristiophorus japonicus
CCCACCATCCACACTCCCACCATCCACACTCCCACCTTCCCCAATACCACCATCCACACTCCCACCTTCCCTAATCCCAGCATCCACACTCCCACCATTCACACTCCCACCATCCACACTCCCACTTTCCCCAATCCCACCATCCACACTCCCATCATCCACAATCCCATCATCCACACTCCCACCTTCACCAATCCCACCATCCACACTCCCACCATCCACATTCCCACCATCCACACTCCCACCATCCACAATCCCACCATCCTCAATCGCACCATCCACACTCCCACCATCCACACTCCCACCATCCACACTCCCACCATCCATACTCCCACCATCCACACTCCCACCATCCAAACTCCCACCATCCACACTCCCACCTTCCCCAATCCCACCATCCACAATCCCACCAACCACAATCCCACCAGCCACACTCCCATCATCCACACTCCCACCATCCACAATCCCACCATCCACACTCCCATCATCCACACTCCCACCATCCACACTCCCACCTTCCTCAATCCCACCATCCACACTCCCACCTTCCCCAATCCCACCATCCACACTCCCACCTTCCCCAATCCCACCATCCACACTCCCACCTTCCCCAATCCCACCATCCACACTCCCACCATCCACAATCCCACCATCCACACTTACATCATCCACATTCCCACCATCCACACTCCCACCATCCACAATCCTACCATCCACACTCCCATCATCCACACTCCCACCATCCACACTCCCACCATCCACAATCCCACCATCCACACTCCCATCATCCACACTCCCACCATTCTCACTCCCACCTTCCCCAATCCCACCATCCACACTCCCACCTTCCCCAATCCCACCATCCACACTCCCATCATCCACAATCCCACCATCCACACTCCCACGTTCCCCAATCCCACCAACCACACTCGCACCATCCACACTCCCATCATCCACACTCCCACCATCCACACTCCCACCATCCACACTCCCACCATCCACAATCCCACCATCCCCATGCCACCATCCACAATCCCACCATCCACACTCCCACCATCCACAATCCCACCATCCCCAATCCCACCATCCACACTCCCACTATCCACAATCCCACCATCCACACTCCCACCATCCACACTCCCATTATCCACACTCCCACCATCCACACTCCCATCATCCACAATCCCACCATCCATACTCCCACCATCCACACTCCCACCATCCACACTCCCACCATCCACAATCCCACCATCCCCAATCCCACCATCCCCACTCCCACCATCCACACTCCCACCATCCACAATCCTAACATCCCCAATCCCACCATCCACACTCCCACCATCCACACTCCCACCATCCACACTCCCACCTTCCCCAATACCACCATCCACACTCCCACCTTCCCTAAGCCCAGCATCCACACTCCCACCATTCACACTCCCACCATCCACACTCCCACTTTCCCCAATCCCACCATCCACACTCCCAACTTCCCCAATCCCACCATCCACACTCCCACCATCCACACTCCAACCATCCACACTCCCATCATCCACAATCCCATCATCCACACTCCCACCTTCACCAATCCCACCATCCACACTCCCACCATCCACATTCCCACCATCCACACTCCCACCATCCACAATCCCACCATCCTCAATCGCACCATCCACACTCCCACCATCCACACTCCCACCATCCACACTCCCACCATCCATACTCCCACCATCCACACTCCCACCATCCAAACTCCCACCATCCACACTCCCACCTTCCCCAATCCCACCATCCACAATCCCACCAACCACAATCCCACCATCCACACTCCCATCATCCACACTCCCACCATCCACAATCCCACCATCCACACTCCCATCATCCACACTCCCACCATCCACACTCCCACCTTCCTCAATCCCACCATCCACACTCCCACCTTCCCCAATCCCATCATCCACACTCCCATCATCCACATTCAAACGTTCCCAAATCCCACCATCCACACTCCCATCATCCACAATCCCATCATCCACAATCCCACCATCCCCAATCCCACCATCCACACTCCCACCTTCCCCAATCCCACCATCCACACTCCCACCATCCACAATCCCACCATCCACACTCCCACCTACCCAATCCCACCATCCACACTCCCATCATCCACAATCCCACCATCTACACTCCCATCATCCACAATCCCACCATCCCCAATCCCGTCATCCACACTCCCATCATCCACACTCACACGTTCCCAAATCCCACCATCCACACTCCCATCATCCACAATCCCATTATCCACAATCCCACCATCCCCAATCCCACCATCCACACTCCCACCTTCCCCAATCCCACCATCCACACTCCCACCATCCACACTCCCACCATCCACACTCCCACCATCCACACTCCCACCATCCACAATCCCACCATCCCCATGCCACCATCCACAATCCCACCATCCACACTCCCACCATCCACAATCCCACCATCCCCAATCCCACCATCCACACTCCCACTATCCACAATCCCACCATCCACACTCCCACCATCCACACTCCCACTATCCACACTCCCACCATCCACACTCCCATCATCCACAATCCCACCATCCATACTCCCACCATCCACAATTCCACGATCCCCAATCCCACCATCCACACTCCCACTTTCCACACTCCCACCATCGACACTCCCACCATCCACAATCCCACCATCCACACTCCCACCATCCACAATCCCACCATCCTCAATCGCACCATCCACACTCCCACCATCCACACTCCCACCATCCACACTCCCACCATCCATACTCTCACCATCCACACTCCCACCATCCAAACTCCCACCATCCACACTCCCACCTTCCCCAATCCCACCATCCACAATCCCACCAACCACAATCCCACCATCCACACTCCCATCATCCACACTCCCACCATCCACAATCCCACCATCCACACTCCCATCATCCACACTCCCACCATCCACACTCCCACCTTCCTCAATCCCACCATCCACACTCCCACCTTCCCCAATCCCACCATCCACACTCCCACCATCCACAATCACACCATCCACACTCCCACCTTCCCCAATCCCACCATCCACACTCCTATCATCCACAATCCCATCATCCACACTCCCATCATCCACACTCAAACGTTCCCAAATCCCATCATCCACATTCCATCATCCACAATCCCATCATCCACAATCCCACCATCCCCAATCCCACCATCCACACTCCCACCTTCCCCAATCCCACCATCCACACTCCCACCATCCACACTCCCACAATCCACACTCCCACCATCCACACTCCCACCATCCACAATCCCACCATCCCCACTCCCACCATCCACACTCCCACCATCCACACTCCCACCATCCACAATCCCACCATCCCCAATCCCACCATCCACACTCCCACTATCCACAATCCCACCATCCACACTCCCACCATCCACACTCCCACTATCCACACTCCCACCATCCACAATCCCATCATCCACAATCCCACCATCCACACTCCCACCATCCACACTCCCACCATCCACACTCCAACCATCCACAATCCTACCATCCCCACTCCCACCATCCACACTCCCACCATCCACAATCCCACCATCCCCAATCCCACCATCCACACTCCCACCATCCACACTCCCACCATCCACACTCCCACCTTCCCCAATCCCACCATCCACAATCCCACCATCCCCACTCCCACCATCCACACTCCCACCATCCATACTCCCACCATCCACAATTCCACCATCCCCAATCCCACCATCCACACTCCCACTATCCACACTCCCACTATCCACAATCCCACCATCCGCACTCCCACCTTCCACACTCCCACCATCCACAATTCGACCATCCACAATCCCATCATCCACACTCCCATCATCCACACTCCCAGCTTCCCCAATCCCACCATCCACACTCCCACCATCCACACTCCCACCATCCACACTCCCACCATCCACACTCCCATCATCCACACTCCCACCTTCCCCAATCCCACAATCCACACTCCCACCATCCACACTCCCACCATCCACACTCCCATCATCCACACTCCCACCTTCCCCAATCCCACCATCCACACTACCATCATCCACACTCCCATCATCCACACTCCCACCTTCCCCAATCCCATCATCCACACTCCCACCATCCACAATCCCACCATCCACACTTACATCATCCACATTCCCACCATCCACACTCCCACCATCCACAATCCCACCATCCAAACTCCCATCATCCACACTCCCACCATCCACACTCCCACCATCCACAATCCCACCATCCACACTCCCATCATCCACACTCCCACCATTCTCACTCCCACCTTCCCCAATCCCACCATCCACACTCCCACCTTCCCCAATCCCACCATCCACACTCCCATCATCCACAATCCCACCATCCACACTCCCATCATCCACAATCCCACCATCCACAATCCCATCATCCACACTCCCATCATCCACACTCCCACCTTCCACACTCCCACCATCCACACTCCCACCATCCACACTCCCACCATCCACACTCCCACCTTCCCCAATTCCACTATCCACACTCCCACCATCCACACTCCCACCATCCACACTCCCATCATCCACACTCCCACCTTCCACAAACCCTCCATCCACACTCGCACCATCCACACTCCCACCTTCCCCAATTCCACTATCCACACTCCCACCATCCACACTCCCACCATCCACACTCCCATCATCCACACTCCCACCTTCCACAATCCCACCATCCACACTCCCACCATCCACTCTCCCATCATCCACACTCCCATCATCCACACTCCCACGTTCCCCAATCCCACCAACCACACTCGCACCATCCACACTCCCATCATCCACACTCCCACCTTCCCCAATCCCACCATCCACACTCCCACCATCCACACTCCCATCATCCACACTCCCACCTTCCCCAATCCCACCATCTACACTCCCACCTTCCCCAATCCCACCATCCACACTCCCACCATCCACACTCCCACCATCCACACTCCCATCATCCACATTCCCACCATCCACACTCCCATCATCCACAATTCCATCATCCACACACCCGCCTTCCCCAATCCCACCATCGACACTCCCACCATCCACACTCCCACCATCCACACTCCCACCTTCCCCAATCCCACCATCCATGCTCCCACCTTCCCCAATCCCACCATCCACACTCCCACCATCCACACTCCCACCATCCACACTCCCACCATCCACACTCCCACCTTCCCCAATCCCACCATCCACACTCCCACCTTCCCCAATCGCACCTTCCCCAATCCCACCATCCACACTCCCACCATCCACACTCCCACCATCCACACTCCCACCATCCACACTCCCACCTTCCCCAATCCCACCATCCATGCTCCCACCTTCCCCAATCCCACCATCCACACTCCCACCTTCCCCAATCCCACCATCCACACTCCCTCCTTCCCCAATTCCACCATCCACAATCCCACCATCCCCAATCCCACCATCCACACTCCCACCTTCCCCAATCCCACCATCCACAATCCCACCTTTCCCAATCCCACCATCCACACTCCCACCATCCACACTCCCACCATCGACACTCCCACCATCCACACTCCTACTATCCACACTCCCACCAGCCACATTCCCACTATCCACACTCCCACCATCCACAACCCCACCATCCACACTCCCTCCATCCCCAATCCCACCATCCACACTCCCACCATCCACACTCCCACCATCCACACTCCCACCTTCCTCAATCCCACCATCCACACTCCCACCTTCCCCAATCCCACCATCCACACTCCCACCATCGACACTCCCACCATCCACACTCCTACTATCCACACTCCCACCATCCACACTCCCACTATCCACACTCCCACCATCCACAACCCCACCATCCACACTCCCTCCTTCCCCAATCCCACCATCCACACTCCCACCATCCACACTCCCACCATCCACACTCCCACCTTCCCCAATCCCACCATTCACACTCCCACCATCCACACTCCCACCTTCCCCAATCCCACCATCCACACTCCCACCATCCACACTCCCACCATCCACACTCCCACCATCCATACTCCCATCATCCACAATCCCATCATCCACACTCCAACCTTCCCCAATCCCACCATCCACAATCCCACCATCGCCAATCCCACCATCCACACTCCCACCTTCCCCAATCCCACCATCCACACTCCCTCCATTCACACTCCCACCATCGACACTCCCACCATCCACACTCCTACTATCCACACTCCCACCATCCACACTCCCACTATCCACACTCCCACCATCCACAACCCCACCATCCACACTCCCTCCTTCCCCAATCCCACCATCCACACACCCACCATCCACACTCCCACGATCCACACTCCCACCTTCCTCAATCCCACCATCCACACTCCCACCTTCCCCAATCCCACCATCCACACTCCCACCATCCACACTCCCACCATCCACACTCCCACCATCCACACTCCCACCTTCCCCAATCCCACCATCCACACTCCCACCATCCACACTCCCACCATCCACACTCCCACCTTCCCCAATCCCACCATCCACACACCCACCTTCCCAATCCCACCATCCACACTCCCACCATCCACACTCCCACCATCCACATTCCCATCATCCACACTCCCACCATCCACACTCCCATCATCCACAATCCCATCATCCACACTCCCACCTTCCCCAATCCCACCATCCACACTCCCACCATCCACACTCCCATCATCCATACTCCCACCATCCACACTCCCACCTTCCCCAATCCCACCATCCACACTCCCACCTTCCCCAATCCCACCATCCACACTCCCACCATCCACACTCCCATCATCCACAATCCCATCATCCACAATCCCACCGTCCCCAATCCCACCATCCACACTCCCACCTTCCCCAATCCCACCATCCACACTCCCACCATCCACACTCCCACCATCCACACTCCCATCATCCACAATCCCACCATCGACACTCCCACCATCCACACTCCCACTATCCACACTCCCACCATCCACAATCCCACCATCCCCAATCCCACCATCCACACTCCCACCATCCACAATCCCACCATCCACAATCCCACCATCCACACTCCCACCATCCACACTCCCATCATCCACACTCCCACCATCCACACTCCCACCATCCACAATCCCACCATCCACAATCCCACCATCCACACTCCCACCATCCACAATCCCACCTTCCATACTCCCACCATCCACACTCCCACCATCCATACTCGCACCATCCACACTCCCACCATCCACACTCCCACCATCCACACTCCCACATTCCCCAATCCCACCATCCACAGTCCCACCATCCATACTCCCACCATCCACACTCCCACCTTCCCCAATCCCACCATCCACACTCCCACCATCCACACTCCCACCATCCACACTCCCACCATCCACAGTCCCACCATCCATACTCCCACCATCCACACTCCCACCTTCCCCAATCCCACCATCCACACTCCCACCATCCACACTCCCATCATCCACACTCCCACCATCCACACTCCCACCATCCACACTCCCTCTTCCCCAATCCCACCATCCACACTCCCACCACCCTCACTCCCACCATCTCCGATCCCACCATCTGTGCTCCCATGTATCTTCGGTTTCTAAATGGATTGCAATAATCTAAACTGAAAAGTGATCTGATCTCATGTTTTCTTTCAAATTCCCTGTTCAACATTCCCTCATCTCTCCTGGTGATTTCCATCCATGTTGGGGTAGAGTCCCTCGGTTCCAGCAACCCTCTGGCACTTTCCCCAAGATATCTTCCTTCATGCGTGAGACTCGGGGAGGCTAATTGAGAATGCAACAGCGGAGTCTAGTGATGGGGGAGGGGCAGCAGGGGTGTGCGCCGCAGACATTCCAGCTGAAACATATCCTCTGCATTCCCCCTCCCGATCTTTCTTTTGGCAGAATAATGAGGAGTGAGAACCCTGGCTGATTTCCCCCTCACAAGCCTTCCGGTCCTGAAGCCAATTCTAACCGCCTTATCACTGCCCCAGCTGCGATCACCTAACTCAGAAGAGACAAGATGTGATACTTGGGACCTTCTTGCTCTGTGTGGCTCAGTCCCACACTAAGCAGGGTAATTTTCCAAAGAGACCCTTCAAGGAGCCCCCCGAGGTGTCTTACCTTATGTTTCCGTGATGTATTCTAATACTTTCAACAATTCACAAACATACCAACAACCTACGGAGTGCCTTTAATGTAGAAAAACGTCCCAAGGCGTGAGAACAAATGGACGCCAAACCAAAGAAGGAGAGAATTGGAGAAGTCAGCAAAAGCTTGGTGAGAGGTGGGTTTTTAAGCTCGAGGAACAACACCCCATCTTTCGAGTTCAACAATTTCATACCATAATCACCGCTCCCTTGTTTCCGCTATTCACTTTAGACCCATCCTTTGTTTCTTAACTTGTCCCATTACCATCTCCCCAACCTGCGTGAGATCACCGGCGGCAGGTCGCGGCCATAAAAGGAGCAGGGAGGAGGCCTCGGAGAGCAGCGTGGAGGCATACTACTCCAGGCAGCAGCGCGAGGCAGCGAAGAGTGACGTCATCAAGGTCCAGGTCGGTGATTGGAGCGTGGGCAGATACAGCAGGAGCGGCGAGGTCGGGGCGAAGAAGCGGTGAGAGACTGTGGAGGGATGTGATCGGGGCCCAGGAGAGGCGCGAGTTCGGGGCCAGGGGCCCAGGGGCAGCACGGGCCAGCCCACACTGCGATATGTGTGTGCACTAGGTCCGTGCAGCAGAGCAGTTTTCCAGTCGTCTTGGGTAACCCTTGCCACTGGACCAAGATCTAGCTCTGTCAAGCCCGTGTGGTGGCTGGTGTGCAACGGCTGCCCCACGTTAAAAAAATCCACGCACAGGCATCTTCCACCCTTCAGGATGGAGTTCGGGTCCTTCATTGAAACATCTGTGAACTCAGCCTTTTTTGGTGTGGAAGCAAGTCATAATCGTTTCGAGGGATCGCCTATGATTGCCTTGCACGATCATTAATCTCTCCTGCCTTCTGCCCTATCACAAACCTTCCCTTTTGTTCTTTCCTTCCCCTCCCCCACTTTCCCTGCCCCTACACTTTCTTAAAAAGCTGTTACACCTCGAACGATATCCAGTTCTGACGAAGGGTCACAGACCTGAAACGTTAACTCTGTTTCTCTCTCCACAGATGCTGCCTGACCCACTGAGTATTTCCAGCATTTTCTGTTTTTGTTTGACTTTTCCCGGTGCCTTGGCCAGCGGGACCAAAATCGATGAGCCGGTCATTTGGCTCGTCGCTGGTTGTGAGATCTTGCTGTTGACAAAATGGCTGTCAGCTTTGTCGCTATATCAATAATCAACTGCTCTTCCATCGAAGTACATTGCGTGCGAAGCACTTCAGGATGTTTCTGAGAGATAGTGGGTCGTATGAAAACGCAACCACAAGGTTTACTTCATCACATGATATGTTTTTGTCAGCAGAGGCAGAAGAAAATTACCAGACCTTTTTCCGTGAAGATGGTGCCCCTTTAATAGTTCATTTCCTGATTCCATGTAGGACAGGCTGTACTCATTGCAGCGTTTTTGGCTCCATTGTTCCATTCTGGGAGCTCTTCAGGGGGTAGGGAGGCCCCTGCAAAAATAAAAGCCTGAGCAATTCACTTTCCAAGCAATGAGCATTCCAGCTAGTTCCTGTTTTCTTTCCTGTGGGATTCTGTGAAGTTTCTTGAAAGGCGTTCCCACCCAATGGGAGTTCCTGTACTGGTGTGATATACAGGCAATGGAAGTTACCCACAGAGCAGAGTTTTCACCTTAGGACTGTCCACATTGGCAAGTGGAGTCAAATGAGCACTAACAATTTATTGAACTTCGTTAGAACAGCCGACTGGACTGACACGCACACACGCATATATATTTTAATGACAACTTCATGTGCAAATAGGAAAATTTCGATCTGCTAGCAGAGAGCATCCTTCATTCAGGAGACAACTAAACGACAATTGCATCTGAATCCAAATTGCACAAACAATGCCAAATTATCTTCATTTTGGCACATCACTTTGAAGATCACCTTTCGGAATCTGGCACTTAGCTCCAGTAAAGAATTATATTGTTGAGCGGCGGTGGGTTACCAGAGAGAACTTGATGTAAATTCTGCTCAGTTGCAACACATTTTAAGAATAACACATCAAAACTGTCCCCATCAAATACTCCAAGGGGAGGTACAGCACGGGGTTAGATACAGAGTAAAACTCCCTGTACACAGTCCCATCAAACACTCCCAGGCCAGGTACAGCACGGGTTAGATACAGGTTAAAGCTCCCTCTACACTGTCACATCAAACACTCCCAGGGCATGTACAGCACGGGGTTAGATACACGCTAAAGCTCCCTCTGTACTGTCCCATTAAACACTCCCAGGTCAGGTACAGCACGGTTAGATACAGAGTAAAGCTCCCCCTACACTGTCCCATCAAACACTCCCAGGGCAGGTACAGCACAGGTTAGATATGGAATAAAGCTTCCTCGACACTGTCCCATCAAACACTCCCAGGGCAGGTACACCATGGGGTTAGATACAGAGTAAAGCTCCCTCTACACTGTCCCATCAAGCACTCCTAGAGCAGGTAGAGCATGGGTTAGATACAGAGTAAAGCTCCCTCTACACTGTCCCATCAAACACTCTCGGGGCAGGTACAGCATGGGGCTAGATACAGAGTAAAGCTCTCTCTACACTGTCGCATCAAACATTCCCAGGTCAGATACATCACGGCGTTAGATAGAGTGAAGCTCCCTCGACACTTTCCCATCAAATACTCCCAGAGCAGGTACAGCACGGGGTTAGATACAGAGAAAAGCTCCCTCTACGCTGTCCAATCAAACACTCACAGGGCAGGTGCAGCACGGGTTAGATACACAGTAAGGCGCCATCGACATTGTCCCCATCAAGCACTCCCAGGGCGTGTACAGCACGGGGATAGATACAGAGTGAAGCTCCCTCGACACTGTCCCATCAAAAACTCCCAGGGTAGGTACAGCAAGGGGTTAGATACAGAGTAAAGCTCTCTCTACACTGTCGCATCAAACACTCCCAGGGCAGGTACAGCACGGGGTTAGATACACGCTAAAGCTTCATCTGTACTGTCCCATTAAAGACTCCCAGGGCAAGTACAGCACAGGTTAGATATGGAGTAAAGCTCCCTCTACACTGTCCCATCAAACACTCCCAGGGCGGGTACAGCACAGGTTAGATATGGAGTAAAGCTCCCTCTACACTGTCCCATCAAACACTCCCAGGGCAGGTACACCATGGGGTTAGATACAGAGTAAAGCTCCCTCTACACTGTCCCATCAAACACTCTCGGGGCAGGTACAGCATGGGGTTAGATACAGAGTAAAGCTCTCTCTACACTGTCGCATCAAATACTCCCAGGGCAGGTACAGCACGGGTTAGATACAGGCTAAAGCTCCCTCTACACTGTCCCATCAAGCACTCCTGGAGCAGGTATAGCACAGGTGAGATACAGAGTAATGCTCCCTCTGCACTGTCCCATGAAACACTCCCAGAGCAGGTACAGCACAGGTGAGATACAGAGTAAAGTTCCCTCTCACTGTCCCATTAAACACTCCCAGGACAGGTACAGCATGTGTTAGATACAGAGTAAAGCTCCATCTACACTGTCCCATCAAACACTCCCAGGGCAGGTACAGCACGGTGTTAGATACAGAATAAAGCTCTCTCTACACTGTCGCATCAAACACTCCCAGGGCAGGTACAGCACGGGGTTAGATACAGAGTAAAGCTCCCTCTACACTGTCCCATCAAACACTCCCAGGGCAGGTACAGCATGGGGTTAGATACAGAGTAAAGCTCCCTCTACACTCTCCCCATCAAACGCTTCCAGGGCAGGTACAGCATGGGGTTAGATACAGATTAAAACTCACTCTACAATATCGCATCAAACATTCCCAGGGCAGGTACAGCAAGGGTTAGATACAAGCTAAAGCTCCCTCTACACTGTCCCATCAATCACTGTCAGGGTATGTACAGCACGGGTTAGATACAGAGTAAAGCCCCCTCTACACTGTCATGTCTGTAACCTCTATGTAACACCACTGCAATACTGTATATACTTAAGCAATGCACACCTTGACCGCAGGGGGTGAACTTGTGGGAGACACTCCTTACCTGGTCATCCAGGTATATAAAGGGAGGTTCCATGCAGGGTCATCACTTCTTGGTCCTGTGAATAAAGGTTCAGGTCATAGAATGACCTTGTCCATAGAATGTGCCTCGTGTGGGCTTTGTGCCATTGAGAAAAGACATTACATTGGCGACGAGAAACGGGAATCAACGACCCACGAGAATGGCCACCGGTAGCACAGAGGAATGGTACTGTGTTGGTGAGGACTGGGACGATTTCATTGAGAGGCTCCAGTAAAGCTTTGTCATGAAAGAATGGCTGGGAGATGCAGCGGCCGACAAGCGAAGGGCCCATCTGTTGACCAGCTGCGGACTTAAGACTTACGCGCTCATGAAGGACCTACTAGCACCCGAAAAGCCGGCGGACAAAACCTTCGAAGAGCTCAGCAAACTAATCGGTGAGCACCCCAAACCAGCGAGCAGCACACACATGGTCCAACACAGATTCTATACCCACCGACGTCGTGAAGGACAGAGCATACCGGACTTCGTAGCGGACCTCCGGCATTTGGCCAGCCTCTGTAAGTTCATAGATGCCTGCAGGGGGGAGATGTTAAGGGACTTCTTTATTGAGGGCATCGGTCATGCGGGGATTTTCCGAAAGTTAATTGAGACCAAGGACTTGACTTTGAAAGCGGCGGCGTTGATGGCTCAGACTTTCATGGCAGGGGAGGAGGAAACCAAAATAATATACACGTGCAATTCTGCCTCCAACGTGATGGAGGATCAGGGAGTCAATATCATAAACGCGACTCAGAGCCCCGCAGGCAGGCAAGGGCAGTTCGACACACCCCAGGCAGCAATAGACTCCAGAGTAGGTTTTCAACAGAGACAATGGCAGGCTGAGCGGACATTTACGCCATCCCAGTGGACAATGCGGTCCAGGATGGGGCCATTGACACCCACTAACAGGGTACTCAAGAACAGCCAAAGGGACAATCAGCGAGGAATGCCGGGTCATAGCTCCTTTGTTCACAACAATGGGAATCTCAGCTCATGCTGGAGGTGTGGGGGCAAACATTCTGCCAGGACTTGCAGGTTTCAACAATTTGTCTGCAGAAATTGCAACCTCTGTGGCCATTTAGCTCGAATGTTCAGGAAGCCTGTAACCAGGCTAATTTACGAGGCGGATGGACCAAAAGAGGGGTCTGTGAGTCAGGATGACTCTTGGGGCAAATCAATGAATGCTGAAGTTCAGCGGGTTCATGTGGCAAACATTCACAGCTCATATACTAAAACGCCACCAATGATGATGAAGGTTTTATTAAACGGCATCCCTGTACGCATGGAGCTGGACACGGGGGCCAGCCAGTCACTCATGAGCGTTCAACAATTCGAAAAGCTATGGCCACTCAAAGCCAGTAGACCCAAACTAGAACACATTGAGACACAACTATGGACGTATACCAAATAAATCATTCCAGTACTAGGCAGTGCAATGTTGGTGGTCACACACAATGGATCAGTGAACCGGCAGCCGCTCTGGATTGTCCCGGGCAATGGTCCCGCACTGTTGGGGAGGAGCTGGTTAGCTGAGATCAACTGGAAACGGAGGGATGTGCACGCAATGTCATCTGTGGAGCGAAGTTCGTGCTCACAAGTCCTACAACAATTTGAGTCACTATTCCAACCTGGCGTTGGGACGTTCAAAGGTACCAAAGTAGTGATACGCATCACCCCGGACGCCAGACCAGTGCACCACAAAGCCAGAGTGGTGCCGTATGTGATGCAGGAGAAAATTGAGAGCGAATTGGACCGTTTGCTGAGAGAGGGCATCATCTCGCCCATTGAATTCAGCAACTGGGCGAGCCCCATCGTTCCTGTCCTAAAAGCAGATGGCTCTGTCAGGATCTGTGGCGACTACAAGGCCACTATCAATCGGGTGTCCCTCCAAGATCAATAGCCGCTCCCGAGAGCGGAGGATCTTTTCGCCACGTTGGCAGGTGGCAAGCTGTTTACTAAGTTGGATCTCACTTCAGCTTACATGACCCAAGAACTGGCCGACGAATCTAAACTACTGACCACCATCACAACGCACAAGGGACTGTTCGTTTATAACAGGTGCCCGTTTGGCATTCGATCAGCGGCCGCGATTTTTCAAAGGAACATGGAAAGCCTGCTCAAATCCATTCCTGGAACAATCGTATTTCAGGACGACATCCTCATCACGGGTCGTGACACCGAAGAACACCTCCACAACCTGGAGAAGGTGCTACGCCGACTGGACCGGGTAGGCCTGCGACTCAAGAAGTCTAAATGTGTGTTTTTGGCTCCTGAGGTTGAGTTCCTGAGCAGGAGGGTTGCTACAGATGGGATTCGGCCCACCGAATCCAAAACAGAGGCGATTCCATGAGCGCCCAGGCCCGGCAACACACCGGAGTTGCGTTCATTTCTGGGACTCTTGAACTATTTTGGGAACTTTCTGCCGAATTTAAGCACATTGTTGGAGACGCTTCACGTGCTCCTGCGTAAGGGTTGTGATTGGTTTTGGGGGGACTGTCAAGAAAGGGCTTTCAATCAGGCGCGGAACCTACTTTGTTCAACTAAGTTATTGACCCTGTACGACCCCTGTAAGAAATTGGTTCTGACATGTGATTCATCGTCCTATGGGGTTGGGTGCGTGTTGCAGCAGAGTAATGCTGAGGGCCAACTACAACCTGTGGCTTATGCTTCCAGGTCGCTCTCTCAAGCAGAACGGGGATATGGGATGGTTGAGAAGGAGGCACTCGCATGTGTCTGTGGTGTAAAAAAAATGCATCAGTACCTTTTTGGCAGGAGGTTCGAATTAGAAACGGACCACAAGTCGTTAACATCCCTGTTGTCAGACAGCAAGGCTGTCAATGCCAACGCGTCAGCTCGCATACAGCGATGGGCTCTCACGCTGGCTGCTTATGACTACTCCATCCGGCACCGGCCTGGCACCGAAAATTGCGCTGACGCGCTCAGCAGGCTTCCACTGGCCACCACCGAGGGGGCAGCGGAACAAAGCGCTGAGATGGTCATGGCTGTTGATGCCTTTGACAGTGCAGGCTCCCCCATCACAGCCCGCAAGATCAAAATCTGGACAAACAGAGATCCCCTCCTATCTCTGATTAAGAAATGTGTCCTGACTGGGGATTGGGCGCCCGCACACGGAGCAGGCCCTGAGGAGGTCAGACCATTTCACAGGCGGATGGATGAGCTCTCCATCCAAGTTGACTGCCTACTATGGGGCAGCCGGGTAGTCATGCCCCAGAGGGGCAGGGAGGCATTCATCAGGGAACTCCACAGCGAGCATCCAGGCATCGTGCTGATGAAGGCCATTGCCCGGTCACACGTTTGGTGGCCTGGAATTGATTCAGACCTGGAACACTGTGTTCACAGGTGCACGACGTGTGACCAGCTGGGTAATGCCCCCAGGGAGGCCCCGCTCAGCCCGTGGCCCTGGCCCACCAGGCCATGGTCACATATTCATGTAGACTACGTAGGCCCATTCATGGGAAAAATGATTCTCATTGTGGTAGATGCGTACTCGAAATGGATCGAGTGCATCATTTTGAATTCGTGCACGACATCCACCACTGTGGAGAGTCTATGTGCGGTCTTTGCAACCCACGGCTTGCCGGACATCCTTGTTAGCGATAATGGCCCATGTTTTACGAGCTACGAATTCCAGGAGTTCATGTCGGGCAATGGCATCAACCATGTCAGGACAGCACCGTTCAAGCCGGCCTCCAATGGCCAGGCGGAACGTGCGGTCCAAATCATTAAACAAGGCATGCTCAGGATTCAAGGACCCTCCCTTCAATGCCGCCTATCGCGCCTCCTGCTGGCCTATAGGTCCCGACCGCACTCGCTCACGGGGGTCCCGCCCGCTGAGCTACTTATGAAACGAACACTCAAAACTCGGTTGTCCCTCATTCACCCAGTCCTGACCGACATAGTTGAGGGCAAGCGCCAGTCCCAAAACGAGTACCATGACCGAAATTCAAGGGGGAGATGTATCGAAATAAATGACCCCGTATTTGTCCTCAATCACGCCGTGGGGCCCAAATAGCTTGAGGGTACTGTAATAGACAAAGAGGGGAACAGGGTCATCGTGGTTAAACTTAACAATGGGCAGATATGCCGTAAGCACCGGGACCAAGTAAAAAAAAGGTTCAGCATGGACACTGAGGAACCCGAGGAAGATCATGAGATGGTGCTCACACCACCGCCAGTGAACGAGCAACAAGAACATTCAGCAGCATGCACAGTCCCGGCGGTCAGCCCGGACAGGCCAGAATCACCACAGGTGACAGACACTCACGCCAAGGCTCAACAAGCAGAGCCCCAACTGCGGCGCTCCACGAGAGAGCGTAGACCATCTGAAAGACTTAACCTATGATCCCAATAAGACTTTAGGGTAGAGGTGATGTCATGTATGTAACCTCTATGTAACACCAATGCAATACTGTATATACTTAAGCAATGCACACCTTGACCACAGGGGGTGAACTTGTGGGAGAAACTTCTCACCTGGTCATCCAGGTATATAAAGGGAGGTTCCATGCAGGGTCATCACATCTTGGTCCTAAAAAGGTTCTGGTCATAGAGTGACCTTGTACATAGAATGTGCCTCGTGTGGGTTTTGTGCCATTGAGAAAGGACATTACAATACTGTCCCATCAAACACTCCCAGGTCAGGTACATCACGGGTTAGATATAGAGTAAAGCTTCCTCGACACTGTCCCATCAAACACTCCCAGGGCAGGTACACCATGGGGTTAGATACAGAGTAAAGCTCCCTCGACACTGTCCCATCAAACACTCCCAGGGCAGGTACAGCATGTGTTAGATACAGAGTAAAGCTCCATCGACACTGTTCCATCAAACACTCCCAGGGCAGGTACAGCACGGGATAGATACAGTGTAAAGCTTCCTCTGCACTGTCGCATCAAACAGTCCCAGGGCAGGTACAGCACGGGTTAGATACAGAGTAAAGCTCCCTCTACACTGTCCCATCAAACATTCCCAGGACAGGTACAGCACGGGTTAGATACAGAGTAAAGCTCCCTCTGCATTGTCCCATCAAACACTCGCAGGGCAGGTACAGCACGGGGTTAGATACAAAGTAAAGCTCCCTCTACACTGTCCCATGAAACACTTAGAGCTAGATTTTCCATTATTTTTGCATGCATACCGCCTACTTAACGTCCATTTTAACGCTGAAATGAGGTATAACACCCATATATCGCCCATTTAGCCACAAAATGAAATTAGCGCCCATTTCTCGGGCACTTATTGGCGAGCCATACTTTCGGCATGTACGTAACGCCAATAAAAAATAATACCGCCCGCCCACTTTTTTTGGGGCGGAAAGTTCAGAATGGGCGAAACCAATGCCCATAATATTGCCCAGTGTTACTTTCGGCACATAATTAACGCCGAGATTTAATAATGCCACCCGGCCCGGCCACTGTTTTTTGTCATCGAAACTACCGCCCAGAAAATCGCCCAGCGTTACTTTTGGCACCTCGCACACATCTTGCCGACAATATCGCTCGCCACTGTGAAAAAGTTGCTCTCACATGGACTAATCACAGCTGCATGAACGCCATTTTCTAAATCGCAGGACACTTCATTTAAAAGGTTGCTGTGCTTGAACTTCAGGGGAGTTTGGACGTACTCTGGAGGTCTTTTCAGGTGATGTGAACATCTGAACAAACAGCTTATCATACTGTGGACGATTGGAATTTACTTTAGGTGTCTTAGTGTGAACAATCGGTGTAATATTGATAGCTATTGGAATGGGGCCTGTCATTTCACAGCCTGTCTTGATGAGTACGCACATGCTGCAGACTCGAGATGGCAGAAGATTCATTCGACAGCATTGTGTGCCCAATCCAAGAGGTGCCAGACTGATGAAGAGGACCAGACCTTACACCCCCTGCACTTACAGGGAGAAGCGGTCTTACCTCAACTTGTCCAATAACACCTGTCTTAGGAGACTGCACTTCCACAAGGAGGTTATCAGTGAGATATGCCAGCTCATCAGGGGAGATCTGCAGCCTGCCAGCACCATTAGGACCGCACTGTCCGTCGAGGTCAATGTTGCCGCGGCACTTTCGTTCTACGCGTCGGGTTCGTTTCAGGCCTCAGCTGGCGACATTTGCCCTATATCTCAGCATGCCACACATTGCTGCATTAGACAGGTCACTGAAGCCCTTTACACACACAGGATGGACTTTGTCAACTTCCCCATGACCAGAGGGCTTTAGGATTCTACCGAATTGCTAACTTCCCCAAGGTGCAGGAAGCAATAGACTGTACACACATCGCGATGTGGGCACCTTTTCAGGATGCAGAGGTTTTTTGGGAACCGCAAGGTATTCCACTCCCTGAATGTGCAACTCGTTGTCGACCACCAGCAAATTATTATGGCACTGAATGCTAAATTTCCCGGCAGCATCCTGTGTGAGAGCGCTGTATCTGACACGTTTACCAATCAACCACAAGGTCAATGCTAGATGCTTGTTGACAAAGGATATGGCCTCGCCCCCTGGCTGATGACCCCCCCTGCGTGATACCCACACCAAAGCTGAGAAGCGATACAACGAGAGCCACAGAGCCACACGCAATATCGTCGAGAAAACCATGGAGTGCTTAAGCAGCGCTTTAGATGCCTGGACCACTCAGGAGGAGAGCTACAATACCACCCTGAGCAGGTAGCTCAATTCATGGTGGTGTGCTCCATGCTGCACAACTTGGCTATCAGGAGGGGACAAGAATTGCCTGATGCTCTGACGGTCCACCTCAGGAGAGAGAGGAAGAGGAGGAGGAGGAGGTGAACACTGACCTCGGACCAGACAATCAGGCTGACGCTGAAGCTATGCCCCTGCCCTACTGTAGACCACAGGAAAGGGCCTGTGCTGGTTACATAGCTGCAAGACTCTTACGCCAGCAGCTCATAAATGAGTGCTTTGCTTGAAAGACCATTAGTGGTATTTACAAAGCTGCAACACTGCTGGGTGTGCAGGTCGTACATCAATGGTGGGCATCACCTTGGTGACAGTTTAAGTTGATTCGTTAAGTGTAATTATACCCTTTTATGTTAAGGAATCACCAGTGTGTAACGGTGCAGCTGTCTAAGGCAATGCGCAACAAGGTTATGTGAAATAAAAAATATTGAATCCGACCATTTGTGTGAAATCATAAGTATATCTGTAAAAAAACACACCACCCCACACCCGCCCCACCCCACAACAAATGTATCACATTTACATCATTACAATGGTTCACATTTCCCGCAAAACAGAACACAAATGCAAACGAACAAGGTAGCTCCCTTGCCCCTTCCCCCGACCCTCCCACCAAAATAGCATCAGCAACCTAAAAATATTCTCAAGACAACACCTTACTTTCCTTTCCCCCCCCCCGCTTCTCCTCCCCACCTCTACCCCTTCCCCTCCTGACTCCAAGCCGCCTGGCCAGGGAGCTCCTTAGGCACTGCTTCATTGGGGGGGATGACGGCAGAACAGCTGCTTGGACAGATATGGGAGAGGACGGTCCCGAGGTGGGAACGTGCTCCGGGCCAGAAGCAAGATCTTCCTCCTGGCTCTCATGTGTCGTTGGTAATGGGAGTGTGTCACCTTGGGGTGCAGTGCAGCGCTCCAGGACCACTGGGAGCCCTCTGCCACCAACGTTCCTGGCTATCAGCTCCAGGGCCTCCGCCATCCGCGGCACATACTCCGTCATGGTGGCGGACATGCTGGCCAGCTGAAGGGATATGTCCCCCATTGTCTGTTGGATCTGCTGACCTATGTCAACAGTCCTCCTGGACAAGTGTACATTGTCCCCGCTCAGACCTGCCTCTCGTGGAGCAGACCTGCCACGTCGAACCAACCTCTGCTTGGTCGGCGCCATCCTGTAGACACCTGGGGCGCCCTGTGGCAAGGTGCTTGGGCCCGGTACCTCCACAGTGGATGTGGAAATGGCCGCAGGAGCACTGGATGTCATCGGTGTCGGATGGATTATGGAGGTTGGTGATGCAGGCTCCTCGAAGTCGGCACTGTCATCCGTTGAGAAGGGACCCAGCGGATGCACGGGCAACAATCGGTGCTCCTCAGCACCAGATGGAGGAGAGTCCGGCGAGTCAGGCCCCATGCTCCCACCTTCTGTGCTCAGTGTTCTTGCCTGGGGCCGCACTGCTGGCTGAGCTGCAAAACATAAATGAGGTTACTAGAGGAGAAGGAGGTGCTAGGGTCACAAAGTGAGTCCCGCGCTACACACAGCATTTGCACGACAAAAGCAACACTGCTATCAAGATCATCACAGACATCACATTTCATGACCATCACCAAATTCTGCATTGCAATGATTCTCATGAGGACATCATTATTTAGAGAAGAATTTTATGATTCATCTATCATATAATATTGGTCGGCTATGAGTGGGTGTGACATCTATTGACTTTACATCATGCAATGGTGTATACTTTACTCACGTGGCATCACTAGTGCCAGCACCCGCTCCTCGATATCGGTGAGGTCGCTGATGACTGGTGGCCCCCCACCCGTTCGCCTCTGCTCAGCCCTATTCCTCGCTAGCTTCTTCTGTAAAAGGTGACAGGACGACATGGCATGAGATCATTGCGTGATATCATTGCTAGGTACTGTCACAGAGACTGATACAACACATAACCGACAGATTTACTCATGATTATAATGAAAATGATCATTCTTTACCTAAAGACATACACCGTGACCGCAGGCTTTGAGTACAACCTTCCCAGTATAAATGCAAGATATCATATCTGATTTTAATCACTCATTACACTTACAATTCCAATTATATAAATATATAAGTACGTGTAAATAAATGTTCCATCACTTGCGGCATTGGTTACCCTCACGCACCTCGTTGGTCGCTGACGAGACCACCTCGGCTATCTCGGCCCATATCTTCTGGTAGGCCTTTTGGGTGGGCTTCCCATGCCCTCCCTGGGTCAATTGACCCCAGCGTGACTCGACCTTCTGCATGAGGGAGGCATTTGCCTCGTCCAAGAACCTCCTCACTCTTTTACCTCCTCCAATATGCTCCTCTTCCAGCTCATTGCTTTCGCCAGCGTCCTCAGTCTCCACAGCATGCTGGGTCACCTCCTCCATCCCTTCCATGTTAAATACTATTTTTTTCCACAAAAACTCGGTGCCAACTATGTTCTTTGTGCTTAGTAGGCTTTTTGCTGATGGTGAATCTCCCTCAACAGCCAAAGAAGCACACACCACACCCACACACGTGTTCACTCCCTCGCTGCTCCCTCTCTCTCTCTGTCTACTCTTAGGCGCATGTAATGGTGACCCCTGACCTCCTGAAATGTGGGAACCGAGCGTTGCCATGCCATTGCTATCAACAAGAGCAGGCATTGACGACGAGACCCAACACCGCCTCCAGTGCGCCAGTGCAGCCTTCGGCCGCCTGGAGAAAAGAGTGTTTGAAGACCAGGCCCTCAAATCTGGCACCAAGCTCATGGTCTACAGGGCTGTAGTGATACCCGCCCTCCTGTATGTCTCAGAGACGTGGACCATGTACAGCAGCCACCTCAAGTCGCTGGAGAAATACCACCAACGATGTCTCCGCAAGATCCTACAATCCTCTGGGAGTATAGGTGCACCAATATCAGCGTCCTCGACCAGGCCAACATCCCCAGCATTGAAACACCGACCACACTCGATCAGCTCTGCTGGGCAGGCCACATAGTCTGCATGCCAGACACGAGACTCCCAAAGCAAGTGCTCTACTTGGAGCTCCTTCACGGCAAATGAGCCAAAGATGGGCAGAGGAAACGTTACAAGGACACCCTCAAAGCCTCCCTGATAAAGTGAGACATCCCCACTGACACCTGGGAGTCCCTGGCCGGAGACCATCCTAAGTGGAGGAAGTGCATCCGGGAGGGCACTGAGCACCTCGAGTCTCATTGGTGAGAGTGTGCAGAAATCAAGCGCAGACAGCGGAACGAGCGTATGGCAAACTAGTCCCACCCACCCCTTCCCTCAACGACTATCTGTCCCACCTGTGACAGAATCTGTGGCTCTCGTATTGGACTGTTCAGCCACCAAAAAACTCACTTCAGGAGTGGAAGCAAGTCTTCCTCGATTCCGAGGGACTGCCTATGATGATGATGATGATGGTCGGTGATATTTTATGGCAGAAGGTCAAAAAAATGTTACGCTAACGCTAATTTCATATCGCTCGCGGTAACGCCCATTTTCAAAAATGGAAAGTTAGGGTTTTGAAAATGGGCGATAATCCGACGATCTCAAAACCCATTTTTACCGCCCACGCTAGAAATGACGCCCATTTTTGGCCGATCTGCACAAAAGTGGAAAGTCTAGCCCTTAGACATTATAGGCCATAGTTTGATCAGATGGAGCTTTTGACCACCCCAGGCCCCATCAAAATCCCGTTGC
Source organism: Pristiophorus japonicus (assembly GCF_044704955.1). Classification (NCBI taxonomy): domain Eukaryota; kingdom Metazoa; phylum Chordata; class Chondrichthyes; family Pristiophoridae; genus Pristiophorus; species Pristiophorus japonicus. Next base: position 22,707,799 of record NC_092010.1, read on the forward strand.
TGAGCTGGAACTCTGTATTTCCGAGTCCTCCCCAATTTCCTTGAGGCTACTCAGTGCTGCAGGCCAACATACGCCAGGAATGTGTCACCAGTCCCACAGAAATCCGGGCTTTGATCATTCAAAATATGTAGAAACCAGAGGCGCTGTTAGCTTTCCATGACCTCCACGAATGGGATTGCCAATTAGTGTTGAGCCAGGTGGCACTTTTGTGCAGTGGGTCATTCCAACTAGGAACCGGATTGAGACTGCCCTGATTTATTTCACATTGGATCCTAAAAGCAGAGATTGTGAAACAGTAAGAGCAGAGACACGATGTAGCGTTCAATGATGACAACAGAGGGAAAGACACAGATGAACCCCATAACAAAAGAAAATGGTGCAAAACAAAATGGAGAACTAACTGGTGGGTGGGATTCCAAACATGTGGGGGAGGGAATGGGAAGGGTCGGGAGGGAGGGGTGGTCATGCCGCCTTGGACCCATGGAAATGGTCCCCCGATAAGGTAAGAATGAATTGAGGAGTAAAGGGACGTCCACGGCAGGGGAGGCCTAAGGTATCCTCGTGGGGGCCTTGTGGACTGCTCCTGCACTGCAACTGTCTTGTCCCCTGTCTAGATTTAGACTGGGAAAATAGTGGCAATCTTCATTCTTCGCATTGCGTAGTTCCATAAGGATAAATTCACTGTTCCTATACTACCAGTGGGGGAGCCATGGGTTGAAGGGAACATGGGTTGGAGATTTAGGGCCACAATGCTATCTCCGAACTGCGATCCCTCAGAGATTGTCTTCAAGCTGGGATGTAGGGACAGTGGGGGCAAAATTGCCCCTATTTATAGCCCCGTTAGCACAAGACCGCTTTTGCCCGGGGGAGGGCGGCACTACCGCCTCCCGGGAAATTGCCCGGGAGTTTGCGGAGGCGTTGCCTTGGCAGCCCCGGGCCACCACGCAAGCGGCGATGACATCGTCGCCGTCCGTGGCGAATTCTCACCGTCCCACGCCGAGCCCTTAACTCTCACGTGGGAAATTGCCCCGCGGGCCGCGAAGCTAGTGGACATCCGCTCTCGGGGCGCTTCTTAAAGGGGAGGGAGCCAGCACCACGGGCCGGCATCTTTTTTTTGTCTGCCGACTCTCAGATCGGCTCCAGGATGGCGGCCTTAGCGTGGTCAGGGCCGCCATCGTGCAGCCCAGCACGCCATCTTGGAGGTGGGGCTGCAGGTCCGGTCCCACGCTGCCCTGGTGGCCTAGCGGAGGCCATCAGAGGCCTTGCAGAGTGGGCGGCGGCCCTCCATTTTAATCGAAGGGGGGCGTCAAAGCGCGTCAGAGCTATGTGGAGCGTCCGCGTAGCATTTCCTTCAGCGCCCCAGTGGTGCCCCGGTTACCGCCCGCAAAGGAAGTGGAGAGCGGGAGATTGCACTCTGCTTCCTTTGAGGGGCCGTACGGGAAATTCCGCAGCAGGGGCGGGGCTTCTGCGCCGGGTGCAGAATGTCCTGGCCCCAGAAGGTTACCGCCCCTAATCGGGACGCTGGGCAATTTAGCCCTCAGTGAACTTACACAATCAGGTAATCACATTGATGGCAGGTAGAAACGTTTAAAACAGCCGTGATGCACATAACGAAAGAACGACTTGCATTTATACTGCGACTTTCACAACCTCACGCTCTACCAAAACAAATGAAGTACTTTTGGAGTGCAGTCACTGTTGTAATGTCGGAAACCCGGCAGCCGATTTGCGCACAGCAAGCTCCCACAAACAGCAACGTGATAATGACCAGATCATCTGATTTTAGTGATGTTGATTGAGGGATAAATATTGACCAGAATACCAGGGAGAACTCCCCTGCTCTTCTTCGAAATGGTGCCATGCTATCTTTTCCATCCACTCGAGAGGGCAGATGTGGCCTCGGCTTAATGTCTCATCAAAAGACGGTACCAGTGCTGCACTGGGAGTAACAGCCTGGATTTTTGTGCTCAAGCCTCTGGAGTGGGACTATGAACCCACAACCTTCTGACTCAGAGGCGCTGTCACTGAGCCAAGGCTGACACGATGCACAAGTGACGGCAGACACGTTGTACAGAGTGCAATCTGAAAAATACAGCGGATGTGCGTTCATGAGAGTTAGAAACAGCCAAAGGAAATGCTTGTCTTTAAAGGCAAAATGACCCTGTCAAGTGAAATTGCATTCAGAAAAGTACGCCAGATAATTGTAAGACGGAAGTAGCCTATCAGAGATCTTGAGAGTGTCACTGATAAATGAATGAGCATCACATGTTTTATCCTCGTGCTGAAAATAACTGAAATGACCAGCAGTAAACTTTACCAAGATTCATCTTTTAGTCTATTCTTCTTCTTAGCCAGTCCCTCGGAGTCGAGGATGACTTGCTTCCACACTAACATAAGTTCTCAGGTGACTGATAAATCCAATGTGGGACCTACAATCTCTGTCACAGGTGGGGCAGACGGTGGTTGGAGGGATGGATGGGTGGGGAGCCTGGTTTGTCGTACGCTCCTTCCGCTGTTTGTACTTGGCTTCCACTGAAGAGACTCGAGATGTTCGGCACCTTCTCGGATGCTTCTCCTCCACTTTGAGCGGTCTTGGGCCGGGGATTCCCAAGAGTCGGTGGGGATGTTACTGTTACGTATTTAACCCTTTGTAACCTGCATCACACCTGACTACCAGAGGGCCCACCTGTTGGAGTCCTAAGGGATCCCAGCATCCCTTGGGAGCACAGTATATAAGCAGGCCACCCATGAGGTACCGGCACTCTGGAATTGTAATAAAGGAGCTAAGCTCAAACTTTCTCATTGTACGCCGTACTCAGTCTCACCATTTATTATGAGTGTAACAATTGGCGACGAGGTAACGAACAATCGCGCGAAAATGCAAAGAACAGTCGGCATCCTGGAAAGGTTCTCAGAAGGGGACGATTGGGAGGCCTTTGTGGAGAGACTTCGTGGCCAACGAGCTGGAAGGAGACGAGAACGCTGCCAAACGAAGGGCGATCCTCCTAACTGTCTGTGGGGCAACAACCTACAGCCTCATGAAGAATCTCCTGGCCCTGGCAAAACCAACAGAGAAATGCTACAAAGAATTGTGTGCGCTGGTCCGGGAGCACCTAAATCCTAAGGAAAGTGTTTTGATGGCGAGATATCGGTTCTACACGTGTCAACGATCGGAGGGCCAGGAAGTAGCAAGCTATGTTGCCGAACTAAAGCGCCTTGCAGAACATTGTGAGTTTGATGGATTCCTAGAACAAATGCTCAGAGACTTTTTTGGACATGGCATCGGACATGAGACAATCCTTCGCAAACTGTTGACTATAGAAACTCCGAATCTGAGTAAAGCCATAACGATAGCCCAGGCATTTATGTCCACCAGCGACATCACCAAGCAGATTTCGCAGAGTAAAGAAGTTTTGTCCAGTACTGTGCAGAAAGTAATGTCGGTTTTGAGCAGAAATATACATGGCAGAACGTACACGCCGGCTGCTGTGACCCGACCTCAATTGACCCAGAGTCCTCCATCATCTGTTAATGCAAGGCAGTTAACACCCTGTTGGCGCTGCGGAGGTGATCATCGGCCCCATCAATGCCGCTTTAAGCACGATGCGTGCAATGGTTGCAGAACAATGGGACACCTCCAACGAATGTGCAGGCGAGCTGCAAACCCCGCAAACCACCACGGTGCAGAGGAAGATCGATCCACAGTGGATCAGACTGAATTGGAAATTCATACTGAGGAGGCAGAGGTGTACGGGGTACACACGTTCACGACGAAATACCCACCAGTAATGTTGAAAGTATCTATGGAGCTGGACACAGGGGCAAGTCAGTCCATAATGAGTAAAAAGGCCTTCGACAGGCTGTGGGGAAAGAAGGCACACAGGCCCAAGCTCAGCCCCATTCACACTAAACTAAAGACTTACACCAAGGAACTAATCCCTGTAATTGGCAGTGCTGATATCAAAGTCTCCTATGATGAAGCAGTACACAAACTCCCGCTGTGGATTGTGCCAGGGGATGGCCCCATGTTGTTTCGCAGAAGCTGGCTGGGGAAAATCTGCTGGAACTGGGACGACATCCGAGCGCTTTCGTCCATCGACGACGCCTCATGTGCCCAGGTTCTAAGCAAGGTCTCATCGTTATTCGAGCCAGACATTGGAAGCTTCTCGGAGGCGAAAGTGCAGATCCATTTGGTTCCCGGTGCGCGACCCATCCACCACAAGGCTCGGGCGGTACTGTACATGATGCGTGAAAAAGTGGAAATCGAGCTGGACAGGCTGCAATGCGAAGGCATCATCACATCGGTGGAATTCAACGACTGGACCAGTCCGATTGTCCCAGATCTCAAGGAGGACGGTACGGTTAGAATATGCGAGGACTATAAAGTAACGATTAACAGTTTTTCACTCAGGACCAGTACCCACTACCCAAAGCAGGCGACCTATTTGCGACCCTGGCTAGAGGGAAGACATTCACTAAACTGGACCGGACCTCGGCCTACATGACGCAGGAGCTGGAGAAGTCTTCGAAAGGCCTCACCTACATCAACACGCACAAAGGTCTGTTTATCTACAACCGGTGCCCGTTCGGGATTCGGTCGGCTGCAGCGATCTTCCAGCGGAACATGGAGAGCCTGCTAAAGTCGATTCCTTGCACAGTGGTCTTCCAGGATGACATATCGGTTACAGTTCAGGACACCTTGGAGCACTTGAAGAATCTGGAGGAGGTTCTTAAGTTGGTTGGATCGCGTGGGGTTCAGGTTGAAACGCTCGAAGTGTGTTTTCCTGGCACAGGATGTTGAATTCTTAGGAAGGAGAATCGCAGCAGACGGCATCAGACCCACCGACGCCAAGACGGAGGCCATCAAGAACGTGCCGCGAGCACAGAACGTGACGGAGCTGCGGTCGTTCCTGGGACTCCTTAACTATTTCGGTAATTTCCTACCCGGGTTAAGCACCCTGCTAGAACCCCTACATGTGCTACTGCGCAAGGGAGACGACTGGGTATGGGGATTTCACAAGAGGCTGCCTTTAATTTATTGTGTTCTAACAAACTGCTTGTCCTGTATAACCCATGTAAACGATTAGTGTTAGCTTGCGATGCGTCGTCATACGGGGTTGGGTGTGTGTTACAACAGGCTAATGATTCGGGGATTTTGCAACCAGTTGCGTATGCATCCAGGAGTTTGTCCAAGGCTGAAAGGACCTACAGCATGGCGTGTGTTTACGGGGTAAAAAAAATGCACCAGTACTTATTTGGCCTCAAGTTCGAGCTTGAAACTGACCACAAGCCGTTCATATCGCTATTCTCGGAGAGCAAAGGGATTAATACCAAAGCCTCTGCCCGCATCCAAAGATGGGCGCACACGTTGTCGGCATACAACTATGTAATCCGCCACAGACCGAGCACAGAGAACTGCACAGATGCTCTCAGTCGGCTACCATTGCCCACCACTAGGGTGGAAATGGCACAGGCAGCGGACTTGCTCATGGTCATGGAGGCATTTGAGAACGAGAAGTCCCCCGATACGGCCCACCAGATCAGGACCTGGACCAGCCAGGATCCTTTACTGTCCTTGGTAAAAAACTGTGTCCTCCATGGGAGCTGGTCCAGTGTCCCAGTGGAGATGCAGGAAGTGATTAAGCCGCTCCACAGGCGCAAAGACGAGCTGTCCCTTCAGACGGACTGTCTGTTGTGGGGCAATCGCGTGGTCTTGCCCAAGAAAGACAGAGACACATTTATTTGCGAACTGCACAACATCCACCCAGGCATCATAATGATGAAAGCCATAGCCAGATCGCACCTGTGGTGGCCTGGGATCGATTCAGATTTAGAGTCAGATTTAGCGCCAGTGCAACACTTGCTCTCAGTTGAGCAATGCACCCAGAGAGGCACCGCTAAGTTTGTGGTCATGGCCATCCAAACCGTGGTCGAGGATCCATGTAGACTATGCCTACCCATTCCTAGGCAAAATGTTTTGGTTGTCGTGGATGTTTCAGGTCAAACTGACCAATGGACAAATGCACAGAAAACATTTGGACCAAATCAAATTGTGGTTCACCAATAGCTACGAACAACCTGAAGAGGACCCCACCAACTTTGACCTTCCAACACACACACAAGTGGCAACTGACATCATGGTTGACCACGAAACCGAACTCATCATCCCCAACAGCCCAGTGAAGAACTGATCAACCCACCCACACCAGCATTTGTACCAAGACGATCGACAAGGGAGGGCAAAGCCCCAGATCGTCTCACCTTGTAAATAAGAGTACTGTTGATTTCATGGGGGAGTGATGTTATGTATTTAACCCTTTGTAACCTGCATCACACCTGACCACCAGACGGCCCGTCTGTTGGAGTCCCAAGGGATCCCAGCATCCCTTGGGAGCACAGTATATAAGCAGGCCACCCACGAGGTACCTTCACTCTGGAATTGTAGCCATGACGTAGCTCGGAGTAGAGTGCTTGTTTCAGGAGTCTAGTATCAGGCACGTGGACAATGTGGCCCCGTCCATCGGAGCTGGTCGAGTGTGGTCAGTGCCTCGATGCTGGGGATGTTGGCCTGAGAGAGAACGCTGACATTTACCTTTGTGACCAATATGAAGGGCTACAGTCTCAAGTGCAGGACGGCAGCAAGATGGGAAAGAGCAGGGAGACGGAGAAGTAAATCAGTGATTAGAGATGACGCCAACCTTGGGTTTTAAAAGCCTGTTGACTGTAGGAGGAGGGGACTGAGGGTGAGGAGGTCTGTGGGAGTGAAGTCCTGGGAAATGGTGCGATGAGTCTTAGTTTCAACACAGCAAGGATACAGGGAGGAGCAACAATGGATAGGATTCCATGGTTGGAGCTGAGGAGGAACGAGAGAGGGAAGTTAGGTGGACCAGTAATCAATAAAATAGAGAGAGAAAGAGACAAGAAATGTTTCACAATGGAAACAAAGAGATTGCGTCGAATGTACAGCACAGAAACCGACCATTCGGCCCAACAGGTCCGTGCCGGTGTTTATGCTCCACACTAACCTCCTCCCACCCCTCTCCATCTCACCCCATCAACATATCCTTCTACTCCTTTCTCCCTCATGTGTTTATCCAGCTTCCCATTAAATGCATCGATACTATTCCCCTCAACCACTCCATGTGGTAGCGAGTTCCACATTCTCACCACTCTCTGGGTAAAGAAGTTTCTCCTGAATTCCTTAAAAGATCATGAAATAGGAGTCCTTCGAGCCTGCTCCGCCATTCAGTGAGATCATGGCTGATCTTCTACCTCAACTCCACTTTCCTGCACTATCCCCATATCCCTTGATTCCTTCAGTATCCAAAAATCTAACGATTTCTGTCTTGAATATACTCAACGACTGAGCCTCCACAGCTCTCTAGGGTAGAGAATTCTGAAGATTCACCACCCTTTGAGTGAAGAAGTTTCTCCTCACCTCTTATTCTGAGACTGTGACCCCTGGTTCTAGACTCCACAGCCAGGGGGAAACATCCTCCCTGCATCTACCCTGTCAAGCCCTGTAAGAATTTTGTATGTTTCAATGAGATCACCTCTCATTCTTCTAAACTCTAGAGAATATAGGCCTAGTCCACTCAATCTCTCCTCATATGACAATCCCCCCATCCCAGGAATCAGTCTGGTGAACCTTCGTTGCACTCCCTCTATGGCAAGGATATCCTTCCTTAGGTAACGAGACCAAAACTGTACACAATACTCCAGGTATGGTCTCACCAGGCCTATATAATTGCAGCAAAACTTATTTACTCTCATGCTGTGGCCAGGACACCGGGGATAACTCCCCTGCTCTTCTTGAAAATAGTGCTATGGGATCTTTTACATCCACCTGAGAGGACATAAGGGGTCTCAGTTTAGCATCTCATCCAAAAGGCAGCACCTCCGACAGTGCAGCACTCCCTCACCACTGCACTGGGAGTGTCAGCCCAGGTTATGTGCTTAAGTCTCTGTGGTGGGACTTGAACCCACAACCTTCTGACACGGAGGCAAGGGAGATACCCACTGAGCCACAGCCGACACCAAATTCCTGCACCTATTCGGAAGAATCCCAGACCTCATTGTTGGCTCTGTTCCTCCGGGTCCCATTCATGAGCCAGGCCGGTTAGTCAAAGGGTAACGGTGCCCTGGAGAACCTAAGCCTGGCTTAGGTATCGGTTTACTGAGTCTGGCTCAGACTTGATTCGATTTTGCCATCACCATGTGTGCCACCTTGGCACGAGGTTGTCAGAAAAGGAAACTCCTTTCCGCCCTCCCACCCCACCCTCCCCAAGGCGGACCAATACTAGTTGGTTGTCAGGCAGCTATCAAGCACAGCTTTAGGCCCTCACTAGTGGATGGCAGGTACCAGGAACTCTTGGTGAGCCATGCTGAGGAGCAGCATAACTCACCAAGATCCCGCAAGATCCTGCAAATCCCCTGGGAGGACAGATGCACCAACATTAGCGTCCTCGCCCAGGCTAACATCCCCAGCATTGAAGCACTGACCACACTCGATCAGCTTCGCTGGGCAGGCCACTTAGTTCGCATGCCAGACACGAGACTCCCCAAGCAATTGCTCTACGCGGAGCTCCTCCACGACAAACGAGCCAAAGGTGGGCAGCGGAAACATTACAAAGGCACCCTCAAAGCCTCCCTGGTAAAGTGCGACATCACCACTGACACCTGGGAGATCCTGGCCGAAGACGGCCCTAGGTGGAGAAAGTGCATCCGGGAGGGCGTTGAACTCTTCGAATCTCAACGCTGCGGGCGTGAAGAGGTCAGGCGCAGGCAGTGGAAGGAGCGTGCGGCAAACCAGTCCCACCCACCCCTTCCTCCACCTGTGACAGGGACTGTGGTTCTCGTGTTGGACTGTTCAGCCACCTAAGAACTCATTTTGGGAGTGGAAGCAAGTCTTCCTCGATTCCGAGGAACTGCCTATGGTGATAATAACTCACCATACAATGTGGGGAGTGATTGATAGGGCCGGATTTTCAATTCTGCTCATTTCGGGGCGGTAATGGCGGTGGGGCGGTAAAGTTTGCACCCGGAAACAGTTTGCGCCTCAGTCAGCAAAATTGGTCAGCTGGGCCCTGAGTGCGGGGCGGGGTGCTAAGGGAGGCGTTACACACCTCTCGTAGGATGCTAGGCCGGCTGAGCAACTGAAAATCCCCAGCTAAAGAGCTGGTCTTGGAGTGCCCCAAATCATTGCCAGTAAGTAACTCACGCCTCCACAACATAAGTCACAAAAAAACACCAAAAACCAATCACACTAACCCGAGGTGGACATTACTTACCTCACTGCGGTTGCTACAGCTCGGAGTGCCCGCTTTCACAGGCGGTCCCAGCAGGGGGCGCTCTAAGCAGCGCTACGGATCGGGCGGGAGGCACAAACTGAGCCGGTGTTGCAACCAGGGGCGTTGCACTCCGGCTCGCCTCTTCCGGGCGGTAATGCTCCGCGCCCCGCTGAAACCGGCACCGAATGGCCCAGCGGGGAGCTGGAAAAGCTGACCTCCCACCCGGAAGTGCTATCCGCCGCTATTGCTGCCCCTCCGGGGCGCTAACAGAGGAGGTAACAAGCGGAAAATCCAACCCATCGTTCTTTATGCAGAGGACTTTCAGTGAATTACTGTGGGCTTTCCAGTCGTTCACCTTCTATTGAACTCCAAGTGATGACTGGAGGAATATTCCTCTCCATGTGGCGGACAGGAATATTCCCCCACCCACAAACAAATCTCACATCAGGAAGTCTACAAATGACTGTTCTCTCCGAAAGTCTTGCACGTTATTCAGCTGTATAAGAAATGAATTTCTTTCGCTATTTACCCGCTCGTGAACTCATCCCGTTTTTAGTGTTTTCTATGTGTCATGGACTAGAATTTCTGTGGGGATTGTTGGGGTGGGGATCAATGTTCCCTGTAAGCTGCGCTTTGTTCTACATGGCCTGTTGCTTTAAATGCGTGGTCCCTTTAAATCTCTGCGAATGAGTGGTATTTACACGGTAAAAGTCGGTGAGCAGCCGGCACGGGACCTTTCCCCTTGCGGCCGCGCCGAGGATTAGAAAGAAAGACTTGCATTTCTATAGTGCCATTCCGACCACCGGACGTCTCAAAGTGCTTTACAGCCAATGAATGTACAATGTAGTCACTGTTGTAATGTGGGAAACGCGGCAGCCAATTTGTGCACAGCAAGCTCCCACAAACAGCAATGCGATAATGACCAGATCATCTGTTTTTGTGATGTTGATTGAGGGATAAATATTGGCCAGGACACTGGGGATAACTCCCCTGCTCTTCTTCGAAATAGTGCCGTGGGATATTTTACGTCCACCTGAGGGGGCAGACAGGGCCTCGGTTTAACGCCTCATCCAAAAGACGGCACCTCCGACTGTCCAGCACTCCCTCAGCACTGCACTGGAGTGTCAGCCTAGATTTATTTGGTGAGAATGTGGGACTCGCCAGCACAGGGAGTGGTTGAGGCGATAGGTATAGATGCATTTAAGGGGAAGCTGGATAAACACATGAGGGAGAAAGGAATAGAAGGATATGTTGATGGGGTGAGATGAAGTCGGGATGGGAGGAGGCTTGTGTGGAGCATAAACACCGGCACGGACCAGTTGGGCCCAATGGTCTGTTTCTGTGCTGTAAATACTGTGTAGCTATGTAAAGAAACGGAGGAAGCGGTCACTTATGTAATTTCCTTGGCCTTTCCTGCGATTTCCCGCTGGAATGAGGAGAAACCCCCCCTCACCCCCTGCAAAAATCCTTGTGTTTTTTCCAATTATCGGACATGTCAATGCATCGATTAGTTTTGGTCTGAACAAAATGATATTGACCACCTTTCATTGTAGGTCCAGGGACGCAATGGGTGCTTTGCCTGAGCACCCGTGAGTCAGGCCACAAACCAAGAGGGGGGGGGTTCTCACTCCTGTGACACGCTATGCCATTCCTGAGACACGCCGCGGGCCATAGGAGACTCCCGTCGACCTATAGAGACCGCCCTTCGTGGTGTGCGCACAAGCTAAAGGTACTTGGGAGAGATCGCAAGCGGTAGTAAATGCGATTCAGAGTCTGCTCGCAAATCACGGACGGCGGAAGACTCCACAGACACGTAGCAACCGGAGGAACTCATACCCTCCAAAGACCTGAGGTTCGTTAATCGGTCTGTGCGGACTGTGTGGATTGCAGTTAAGCTGGCACTCGAGGTGTTACAACTGGCCTGAGAGGATTGATGGGAAAATGCACAAGAGTGGGAAATGCAACTCGGGTTGGTAATTAGTAACAGACAATTTACTCTATTTCTCTCCAAACCTAATTCTCTGTTAAAGACTGAGTATGGCATGCAGGAAGTCAATGCAACCCATGTCCGCAGCCGTACTTGATGTTGACATGCCTTTCCAATGAGTTGAGATTGCTTATTTGTTCCAGATGTTGGGGCAGTTGGGCTTCCAGAATAAATTTATAGAACGGATAAAGGTTCTTTACACAAGGTTTAAGCCTCTGGCTTCATAGATTGCACTGCGTCAGATATCGGCTTAAAGGGAGATGAAAAACATTGGGGTCGACCGAAACCGTAGCCGCCCGGTGAAAATCGGGCAAATGGGCAGTTAAAGGCAAAGAAGTTAATTAGGCGCTCATAACCCGGCCCCTTCGCAACGTTCGCGATTTTAACAAACTCATTTCTACTTATGCAGCTCGCTGTCAAATTTTTATCGCATAACACTCCTGGGAAGCGCCTTGAGACGTTCAAGGTGCTATATAAATGCAAGCTGTTGTTGTTGTTGTTGTTGTTGTTGTTAACCGGCAGGGTTTTGCAGGCGGTTAAGGCGTCCGCCCAAAGCAATCGGGGGCCTCGTGAATTTATGCAAATCGGAGTCCCATTTTGTCAACATAACGGATAATTTCCGTATGCAGGTGAATTTCTGCTTTCTGAGAGGTAATGCTGCTATTTAAAGCCTGCAATGCAACTTGGGCCCTTCTGCACATTATTATTTTTTATATTAATGCTACAATACCATGGTATCATTTCCTAAATCTATAAATTCCTCTGAGCCAGATCCCTTTACATCGATTTCCATAGAGCGAACAGCACACAAACAGGTCCATGCCAGCGTTTGTGCTCCACACGAGCCTCCTCCCACCTTCCTTCATCGAACTGACATTTACAACTACAACAACTTGTATTTATATAGCGCCTTTAATATAGTAAAACGTCCCAAGGTGCTTCACAGGAGTGTTAGCGGGCAAGATTTGACAAAAGGAGATGTTAGGATAGGTGACCAAAAGCTTAGTCAAAGAGGTTGGTTTTAAGGAGCGTCTTAAAGGGGGAGAGAGAGGTGGAGAGGCGGAGCGGTATGGGAGGGAGTTCCAGAGCTTGGGGCCCAGATGGCTGAAGGCACGGCTACCAATACTGGTGTGAAGGAAGTTGGAAGTGGACAAGTGGACAAAATTGGAGGAGTGCAGAAATCACAGAGGATTGTGGGCTGGAATTGGTCACAGAGATAGGGAAGGGTGGCAGTGAGAGCATGGATGTCAACACAAGGGTGAGAATTTTAAAATCGAGGCGTTCGGGGGCCGCGAGCCAAAATAGGTCAGCGAGCACAAGTTGGTGATGGGCGAACGGGAGTTGGTGCGAGTTAGGACACGGACAGCCGGGTTTTGAATGAATATAGTGTAAGACACTAAATATTATTGCCTTCAGCACATGTGATAGTCCTCCTGTTCCCCATCCCTCACACGTTCTGCTGTCACCTCCTCTCCTGAGGCAATGGAAAAAGAATATCGGGCGGGCTGCCAAAATCAGGTTTCACCCCCAATAACTGACACAGAGGCATACAGGGAGATCCCAGCTTCAACCCCCTATCGGTCAGATAACCTGCCAACAACTACTATCTAGGTGCACACATGAAGAAGGACCTCTTGGCCATCAGCGACAAGGAAGTGTGTCCCAGTATGAATCAATGCCATCAGCAGAGAAGAGAAAATGAGAGATAATTGAATCCCCCCATATATATAACAACAACTTGTATTTATATAGCGCCTTTAATGTAGTGAAACGTCCCAAGGTGCTTCACAGGAGTATTATGAGATAAAAATTTGACACCGAGCCGCATAAGGAGAAATTAGCGCAGGTGACCAAAAGCTTGGTCAAAGAGATACATTAGAACTCAAGAACATAAGAAATAGAAGCAGGAGTGGGCTATCTGGCCCCTTTGGCCTGCTCCGCCATTCAATGAGATCATGGCTGATCTGATCTTGGTCTCAACTCCACATCTCTGCCCGTTACCCATAACCCTTGACTCCCTTAGCCTTCAAAAATCTGACTATCTCCACCTTAAATATATTCAAAGACCCAGCCTCCACAGCTCTCTGAGGTAGGTTTTAATGAGCGTCTTGAAGGAGGAAAGAGAGGTAGAGAGACGGAGAGGTTTAGGAATGGAACTCCAGAGCTTGGGGCCGAGGCATCAGAAGGCACGGCCACCAATGGTTGAGTGATTATAATCAGGGATGCTCAAGAGGGCAGAATTAGAGGAGTGTAGACATCTCGTGGGGTTGTGGGGCTGGAGGAGATCACAGAGATAGGCAGGGGCGAGGCCATGGAGGGATTTGAAAACAAGGATGAGAATTTTGAAATTGAGGTGTTGCTTAACCGGGAGCCAATGCTTCCACTTTTTGGCAGTGGGGGAGTGAATGGGTTCAATTATCTCCGTTTCTCTCTCCTCAGTGGCAGAGGGGCTTCAAGTAGCCTCAACCTCCCTGGCAATAAAGAGGGCAAAATCAGTTGGCGTCGCCACTCCTGATCACTGGGCAGCAACTTTGGCTGGTAGGTTTGCTGCCGCGGGCCTTGGCACCAGACAGAATTGGGCTTGGGTGCGATGCCATTCTCTTGCCCAATCCAGGGAAGGACTCTCACGCTCTAGACTCACATATGGCCATGTGGGTGCGTGACTGGCATCCGGTGAGGATGCAGCGTACCGTTTGGGTGCCCCTCACCCATGACTGGCTTGTATCTCTCATTATTGCCCGGGCCACAACGGAACGTGGCTCATAACTACTTGGGCCACATTTGTGCGAACATCTGGGGCACGTCCGATAAGTCACCCACTAAGAAGGGGAATTCTATCTAAACATTCACTCCCTCCACCACCGGCGCACCGTGGCTGCAGTGTGTACCATCTACAAGATGCACTGCAGCCACTCGCCAAGGCTTCTTCGGCAGCACCTCCCAAACCCACGATCTCTACCACCTGGAAGGACAAGGGCAGCAGATGCATGGGAACACCACCACCTCCACGTTCCCCTCCGAGTCACACACCATCCTGACATGGAAATACATCGCCCGTTCCTTCATCGTTGCTGGGTCAAAATCCTGGAACTCCCTCCCTAACAGCACTGTGGGAGCATCTTCACCACACGGACTGCAGCGGTTCAAGAAGGCGGCTCACCACCACCTTCTCAAGGGGCAATTAGGGACGGGCAATAAATGCCAACGACGCCCACATCTCAGGAACAAAGAAAAATAAGCCCAACTGAGTTACTCAATCGGCCAAGTAATGTCAGGAAAAATAGGACGCTTCAAAGATCGCGGTTACCTTCTTTTCACTTTACCAAGGGAGCCATGGCACCCGTCCGAGGTTACAGGGACGTGATCGCACATGTGATACAAAAAAAAGCCGTAGCCCAGAAATAGATGGCTGTGCAGCTGGGCATTATGACCAAGAGGACTTGCTGCTTGGCCCTGCCACACAACCCACAATGGGTGGGTCAGCAGGCAGATACAATGGGCCCAGCCATCAGTGGAAACTATTTTTGCATGCAATCCTTTACTACCACAAGGCAGTGATGCCGGATCTCAAACATTTCCGGTTCCTTTAAAACGAAGAATCTAAACCCAGCTTCTGAAGAGAATCTGGGAGCGATTTGTGGTTCAGGTGATGCCCCTGTGACGGGCAACAATTGAGAAAGAATTTAACCATTTACAAAAAGAAACTTATAAACCTAAATGATAATATTGCTCTGGTTGTCCACCAAACATCAACACTGGTCACGGAAGGCCTCAAGCACTGAATCCATAGCAAGACATTGCTATTGAGAACTAGTTGGTTTATTAGCAAAGGTTTAACAATCACACGACACATTACCAGTTCATCCACCTGGCTCACAACCACCTGCCTCATCGTGGATCCCCTGAACCCAACTGGCTGGGGTTTTATTGAGTCTTGTGAACATCACGTGACTGGCTAAGCCACTCCCAACTCAACAGCTCTACAGCTATTTTTGTAAAACTCTTGAATCAAGTGCCCCCTTTTTAAGGGCACCAAAACCCACAAATGAATAATTAAACATTAAAGGCAAGGTCCTTGCTAAATTAAATTAAAATTTTGTTCCCTGTTGAAATGATGCACTCCAGTCCCTCCGGCGCCCACCTCTCGCGGAAGGCCGCGAGCGTACCGGTGGACACCGCGTGTTCCATCTCCAGGGATACCCTGGCTCGGATGTAATGGCGGAAGAGAGGCAGGCAGTCGGGCTGAACGACCCCCTCGACCGCCCACTGCCTGGACCGGTTAATGGCCACTTTGGACAGGCCCAGGAGCAGTCCTACGAGGAGGCCTTCCGACCTGCCCGCTCCCCTCCGCACAGGGTGGCATACATTAAAGTGCCCTCTTCAGGGCCACCCGGACATGGACAAGACCACGGAAGAGAGGCAGGCAGCGAGAACGACTCCCCACCCGCTCTCCCCCCCCTCTCAGCTCCATGGGTCGTGTCCATCCTTGAACTGAAGCTGGGCACCTTCTCTTTCAGATGCTCACGGGCCTGTTGTGCATTGTCAGGCCTTTCCTGTTCTGGGAGTTGGTCTCCCGAAGGATACGGTGGACAACCGGTCAGGGCCGGGCCGAGCCCGATTCGCGAGGAATTCCCTTCTGCCAACTTACAAGGCAGATGATGGGTGGCGGGGGGGTGCGGGGGGCGGCACTGGGGAGGGCAGGGTTGGCACCACCTTGGGCTTGGGCCACATGAGTGGGGTCCAGGACAGGCAAACGGCCCTTGAGGACGACCGCCCCCCTACCCCACACTATGTTTTAGCACATAACTGTTGGGAGATGGTCCGCTGGAGCAAGAACATAATGGCTGGGGTCAGTTGTTGGGGGTGGGGCTCGACAGTCCCATCGCTCGAGGGCGCTACAAAATATTTGGTGGGCTTCGGTCAAGTGGTCGCTGAAGATGTGCCATGTTGATGAGATGGACCTTTGCCAGTCGGGGCCGCCGTGCCGAATGCCGGGGCAGGCTCCATGCTGCTCCATTGAAGGCCCCAACCTGCTAATGGTCCTTGCGAGGTCGTGGCGAAGGAGCGGCGAGAGATCACAGAGCGGCATGATCGGGGCCCAGGTGAGGTGAGGGCCCAGGGGCAGCACGGGCCCAGCCCACACTGCGATATGTGTGCGCACTAGGTCCGTGCAGCAGAGCAGGTCTCCAGTCGTCCTGGTTAATCCTTGCCACTGGACCAAGGCCTAGCTCTGTCAAGCCCGTGTGGTGGCTGGTGTGCAACGGCCACCCCACGTTAAAAAAATCCACGCACAGGCACCTTCCACCCTTCAGGATGTAGTTCAGGTCTTGGAATATCAGGTCCCTCATGAAACCTGTGAACTCATCCCTTTTGGGCGTGGAAGCAAGTCATCCTCGTTTTGAGGGACCGCCGTTGATGATGATGAGATTCCCGCTCCTTGATGTTGCATACCCTGGTGGGGGGTCAAGGCTGGAGGACATCATGGCCCGAGTAAGTTCAGGACCTTTATTTATAATTTAGGGTGCAAGGAGAGCAAATCAAAAGTAACTGAGTTACAACTCTCTGTCAGGGAGGTCTGTTTGTCATCACAATGACTTCCTTTAAGTGGGACGGCGAGGGGTAAGGGGACGGCAATGGACAGCTGCCCCATCTAGTGGTGTGCTAGAGCAGGGATATAGCTGCGATTTGTAACGTTCAATATTTAACACATTTTTTACTGGATTAACTTTACGCACAAGTTTTCAGATGTTTGGTAAACAAAGAAAAGACTTGCAATTATACAGCGCCTTCCACAACCTCAGGGTGCCCCAAATTGCTTCACAATCAATGAGGTACTTTTGAAGTGTCGTCACTGTTGTAATGTCGGAAACGCAGCAGGCAACCTGCGCACAGCAAGCTCCCACAAACAACATTGACCGAATATCTGTTTTAGTGACGAGCGATACATATTGGCCAAGATACCGGGGAGAAGTCCCCTGCTATTCTACAAATAGTGCTATGGGAGCTTTTACGTCTACCTGAGAGAGCAGACGGGGCCTCGATTTAACATCTCATCCAAAAGACAGCACCTCTGACAGTGCAGCACTCTCTTAGCACTGCACTGTGAGTTCAGGTTTGGATTATGTGCCACAAGTCCCTGGAGTGGGACTTGAACCAACAACCTTCCAACGTCAAGCTAAGAGTGCTGCTCACTGAGCCACAGCTTGAAGGCTCGATTGCCAGGAGTTAAAGTACGGTGGGGTTGCATTCCCGCAGGAAGTCTCCCGAATCGGCAACTTCGGCAGACGGTCCATGGAAACCCTGGGGAAATGGCGGAGGATCGGGGGACCCACCCCGAGATCCCCCCCCCCACCACCCCCCACTGTCCCCGCTACGGAAATTGGACCCCTGCGATTTTTGCTTCTTTGTTTTGATCATGAGGACGGGTTCAAACGAAGGAGGCCCTTCAGCCCATTTGGTCTATTCCCTCTTGAATGCCGACCCTGGCATCCTCCCCATCACAGCGCCAGACTGCTTCTCAAATGAACTCAATGTCCTCTGTGGAAAGAAATACTGCTTTGGCTCCTGTCTTAAACTTGCACTTGAACATAACTTCACTACGGTCTCTAGACAAGCCGCCTTCAGTTTGCATCTGTTCAATAGATTAAATTGGAGCATTTGAAAGTAGCATGCTTTGATGATTCCACGTACTAGCAGCCCGTTTAATGTATTATTTTACTGCCAACCTCGGAGCTGCTGTCAACAGCAGAGTCAACTGAATATAAAGGAATGCATCAAACCACTAGTTGAAGTGTTAATACACATCTCCGACATGAGTTTGAGGATAAAGGCCGTGACAGATAAGAAATTTGATCTGTTTTATTGCCCCAGAATTCCATATCAGATATAATTTTGAGATAAAGGCCTTGGGAATATACAGTGTGTGTTAGGTCACTTTGACGTGTTTACGCCAAACAGAACCCACATTGAAGCCAGTCTGGAATGTTTTCCCTCCTGCAGTTTCTGTGGAGACAGGCTGCTTGCTTTGTTCTGAAATTAGTCAATTAAGATAATTGTTCAGCGCATGAAGAGGACATCAAAAGAAGGATTGGGCTCGTTCCTGCTGCTTGTGCAGGATTAAGCGGGTTCTGGAAGGCTAAAGATCTCTCGGTTTAAAAACAAAGGTTTGTGAGGCGATGGTTTTCCCCCGCATTATTATACAGATCGGAGTGCTGGAACATGAGAATTGCTGACGGGCAAAAGATACAAACAGCAGAGATGAATTGGTTGAGAGGAATACTGGGAGCATCCAAGAAATCAGGAATTATTTTTTATTTGCTCCAGGGATGTGGGCGTTGCCGGCAAGGTCAGCATTTATTGCCCATCCCTAATTGCCCTGAACTGAGTGCCTCGCTGGGCCATTTCAGAGGGCAGTTAAGAGTCAGCCACATTGCTGTGGTTCTGGAGTCACATATCGACCAGACCGGGCAAGGACGGCAGATTTCCTTCCCTAAAGGGCATTAGTGAACCAGATGTAATTTTACGACAATCCAGCAGTTTCATGGTCACCATTACTGAAAAAAGCTTTTCATTCCTGGTTTATTTAATTAACTGAATTTAAAATCCCCAGCTACCATGTTGGGATTTGAAATCATGATCGTTAGTCCAGGCCTCTGGATTACTAGTCCAGTAACATAACCACTGTCCCCGACAAATGATATAATAAGAACATGATTGGACAAGAAATAACGCTTTCAAGAAAGCCCACTGTGGTGATTTGGACACCTTTCAAGAGTGGAAACAGCTAGAATACCTTTGATGGCCAGGCACACACAGAGCTACATGGAGCAAGAGGCCCAGGAAGACCAAGCACGCGCAGGATGGACAATGTCAAGAGAGACTTGTCACTAGGGTTGCCAACCCTCCAGGATTGGCCTGGAGTCTCCTGGAATTAAAGACTAATCTTCAGTGCGAGCAAACCCGGGAGAAAAATCATTCAGAAATATTGGGCCAGAGGGGGCGTTAATGGGAGTGTAAGAGGTTACTGACCGGGAGCACAGCGTTTAGCGCCCTGACCGAAAATTCATACAAGGCTCACCGGGGGCGCAAACCAGTAGCGCCCGGCTGCTGATGATCGCTCCGATCCTGATGTATTCCTGGTGCAACGCCCACACTTGCGCCCCGGTTGGTAAATTACGTGCGGTTGCCTCATTTAGCGCGCGCCAAGAACAACATCTGGTGAGAGTCTGCAGAGTCGTTAACTGGCGGCTACTTAAAGGGATGAGGAAGCGCTTCCCTGGGAGGTCACAGTCGGTGCAACGTTTACACACAGCACGGTGCGTGAGCCTCCCAGTTTACAGCGGCAGACAGACAGACCAGTTGAGATTAAGAGAAACTTATTTCTGAAACTTTGATGGGGGGTATTACTGGTTCGCCAGTGTCGCAGTCTACATGCTCGAGCAAGGTGTCGTGAAGAGAGAAGGGCTGTTGGCCATGTCAGCAGCCGCAGGAGGAGAGCCCCGAGATGTCGGGGCAGGAGGCCTTAACCCCCACGGTTTTACCAGCAGCAACGCTCATACCTGGACCTGTCCAAGGAGCAGCGTGTCGGAAGGCTGCGCTTCCGAAAGGAGGTAGTTACAGAGATATGCCATGTTCTGCAGGAAGACCTGCAGCCTCACTTCGTCACCAGGACTGCACTGCCCGTCGCAGTGAAGGACACCATGGCACTCACCTTCTATGCCCCTGGCTCCTTCCAGGCTACATCAGGGGACACATACAGCATCTCACAATTCGCAGCACACCGCTGCATCTGCGACATCACACAGGCTCTCTACACACACTGAATGGACTTCATTACCTTCCCGATGACCAGGGAGAAACAGGATGAGCATTCATGTGGGTTTGCCAAGATAGCGGGCTTCCCGAGGGCGCAAGGAGCAATTGACTGCACGCATATGGCCTTGCGAGCACCATTCCAGAATACAGAGGTATTCAGAAACAGAAAGGGATACCACTCCCAGAGCTCAATTTTCCCCAAAGCTTTTTTTTGACGTACTTGAAGAGTTACGCCCGTTTTTTGGGGGCCCAAGTACGGCAAAAAAAAAATGTTCTAAGTTTCCCCGTTGGATTTCTTCATTTTGGCGTGGCGTAACCCGACCTTTAGTTTCGGGGGTGGTGCCTTGATCTGCGCCAAAAAGATCGAGCTGCCATGGTAACCAGGGACTCAATGCGAGCTGAGATTGCAAAGTGAAGCAGACAGCCAGCTCCCAACACATTAAAATAATTGAAAAACACATAGCACCAACTTACCTCCAACCCCGCCCGAAGGGCTTGCCAATGTGGTCCCCATTCTCGGTCCCCAGTCTCCCTGTCCGGTCCGGGAGAATGGGGACTGAGAATGGGATCGGACAGCCTTCGGGCGGGGTTGGAGGTAAGTTGCTGCTATGTGTTTCTCAATTCTTTAGTATGTGTCCGGGCATCTGCTGTGCCGATTTCCTTACTTGAGTCAATTTATTTAACTCTCCGCAAGATTTTTCTGCAGATGACACATACGCTGGCCTAATCAGAACTGGAGTAACTCTCAGCTGGCCAAAATTTCCCAAATGGCCAGAATTGACGTAGGTGGCTGGTTACACCCGCTTTGGCTGAAAAAAAAAACTAACCTAAAAAAAACGTAACTAACTGAGTTACGCTGGTGCAAATTGATCGGGGAAACTGTGGTTTTTCAACTTAGGCCAAAAAGAGCAGCCTGCTCCAAAAAAACGGTGCATATCAGTGGGGGAAATTGAGCCCCCTAAATGTGCAGCTGGTGTGCGACCACATGCAGCGCATCATCGCAGTCAATGCTCGCTATCCTGGAAGCGCACATGATGCCTTTATCCCGTGGGAGAGCACTGTGCCAGGACTGTTTCAGCCACCATGGGAAGGCCGAGGCTGGCTGCTCGGGGACAAGGGATACGGCCTGGACACCTGGCTAATGACCCCCCTCTGTAACCCCACCACAGAACCGGAGGAACGCTACAATGAGAGCCATACCACCACCTACATCATCGAGCAGACAGTAGGGTTGCTGAAGCAGTGATTCCGATGCCTGGACCTCTCTGGAGGCAGCCTTCAATACTTCCCTCAACAGGTCTCACTATTCATTGTGGTGTGCTGCATGCTGCACAACTTGGCCATCATGGGGGCCCAGGCCTTGGCAGTGGGGATCGCAGACCCACCTCAGGAGGATGAGGAGGAGGAGGAGGGGGAGGTGGAGGAGGAGGAAGAGGAGGGGGAGATGGAGGAGGAGGAGGAGGAGGAGGAGGAGGAGGAGGAGGAGGAGGAGGAGGAAGAGAAGGGGGAAGTGGAGGAGGAGACCAAATGATGTCCTCCTGAGAGAGGACATCAAGTTCCATCTGGACCGACGGCCTGCCACTCCCCCGGGGCAGAGCCTCAGCATCCGGAGCAATCTGGTGCAGCGCAGATTGATGGCCTACTTCGGCACCGTTACCTCCCCGCTGGACTGATGAGCCCCAGACAGGATGGCAGCAGGCAGTGCTTGCGTGACATCAATTTGATCCTGCATCAGAGCACACAGCGCATTGATGCCAGCACGCACTGACGACATGGCACAATGCAGGTGTTGTGTGGTCTCGGCCTGCCACTCAATGGCTCCTGCCACGTCAGCCATGGCCCGCGCCATCATGTCTTGGACCCCCATGGTCACTTGTGGTGTTGAGAATCTGTTGCAAATGACTAGGGATGGGCTCGATGGGCTTCCCATCCGCAAATGCCAAGGTTGAGCTGGCCTCCACCACACTCTACGCAAGTACAACAACGCTCGGCGGGATCTTCGCCAATGTACCGATGAGCTCGTGGTGCACCTGCATTGATTCCCTGGACATAGCCTCCAAGTCCAGGTGCCCATCTGCCTGTCTGTGAGCACGACTCCTGGGCTGACTTACCCTCTGGAGAGCTGGCCCCTGAGATTCCCCTCGCGCTGGGCGTTGCTGCAGGCCACTGGGACCAGGAGCCTCAGGTTCAGTCAACCCCGGGAAGGTGGCCTCTTCCACCGAGGGGCACTCCCCACTCGCTCCCAATGAGGACGTGTCGCGCTGTGCCTGCACATTGCTCTCCACCTCCTCCTCCTCATCTTCCCCGGTGTCTGAAGACGTGCGCTGATAGGCAGGCTGCCGCTCTTCTGGCTCATCATCTGTAAGCACAAAGCAACAGAAGTGGCATTATCGGCTGGGGAGGGGGCAGGAAGGCAAGAAGGGGGGGGGCATCGTTATTTTGGTTGCTACATCTTGCAAGGCATGTGGCCTCAAGGCCAAGGGGGCTCACACAAAACGGCCATCTCCTTCACATACCACCACTGTCGAGCGGGAGGTCTGCCTCTCCGCCCTCCACCGCCACGACTGCAACACCAAAGGCGACATGAGGGAAAACTGTTTTACGCAGCGAGTGGTTAGGATCTGGAATGCACGGCCTGAGAGGGTGGTGGAGGCAGACTCAATCGTGGCTTTCAAACTGGAGTTGGATAAGAATCTGAATGAAAAAATTTTGCAGGGCTACGGGGAAAGGGCGGGGGAGTGGGACTGGCTGAAGTGTTCTTGCACAGAGCCGGCACGGGCTCGACGGGCCGAATGGCCTCCTTCCGTGCTATAACCATTCGATGATTCTATGATTCTAATATATTCGGCCCCATCGTCACTCCCGAGCTGACGGACGGGAGCTCAGTTGTAGTTATTCAGCAATGCCAGGGATGAGGGCCTTCAGTGATGTGGAGGGACTGGAGAAGCTGGGGTTGTTCTCCTTCGAGCAGAGAAGGTGAAGGGGAGATTTAAAAGAGGTTGTCAAAATGATGAGGAGTTTTGATAGAGAAAATAGGGAGAAGCTGTTTCCAGTGGCGGGAGGGTCGGTAACCGGGGGATGCAGGTTTAAGGTGATTGGCAAAAGAACCAGAGGGGGAGATGAGGAGAAAAAATGTACACAGTGAAGAGCTGGCACAGACGCTGTCATGTATTCAACTATCATTGTAACCCATGTATAAGCTGACCTAAGTTGTATACCTTGAGAACACTGACCACAAGGGGGCGAACTTGTGGGAGACACTCCTAACCTGGACTTTCCGGTATAAAAGGGGAAGCTCCACCCACCGTCTGTCTCTTGAGGTTTTGGTAATAAAGGTAACTGGTCACAGAGTGATCTTTTCACAAGTATGGGCCTCGTGTGCATTTATACTGTATAGTAAGGACATATTAGGCACGATGGGCTGAATGGCCTCCTTTTGTGCTGTATCTCTCTATGATTCTATGAAATGGGCAGAAGCATTGTAGGCTATCTGGGAAAGAGACAAAGCTATCAAGTAAGAGTTCTGGCTCTTTGGTGGGCAGGGTGGGGGTGTCGAGTGAGGGGGGGGGGTGGCGGCAGGGGAGGTGATGGTAATGGGATACAAGGCAGTAAGTAAGCTTTGTGTTTTCAGTGCTATAGCTTGGCTCAGTTAGGAGGCTCATCGCTGAATCAGAAGGTCGTGGGTTTAATAGAGCGATTTCACTACTGCAGTGGATACTGGGAGAGCCCTGCCTCCATAGCTGCAAGAGAACCAGACGTGAAATCTCTGAGCAATTGCACATCAGGTGGGCTGTTACGATAGTGAAACGAGAAAGAGAAATAGAAAGCATGAGAAATGGAAAGGAAGAAAGAAGAGAAAGATGGGGGAAAGGCTAAGGGACGATTTATTAACACCATTTGGTTGGCCCATGTAACGCATGTGCTTTGCCACCTTTAACCATGATTACGTTTTTAGCATGAGGTACATGAATCTCAACTGAATATCCCATACCTACGACTGTTCTGTGAGAGCAGTACTGCCCTCAGTGTGTTCACTCTCGAAAATATATTGTAAAACATTAATACACTGCCTCCATCTAGTGATCACTGTGTGGCTTCACCTCGGGCAAGCAGCATTTGGGTCTGTCAGAGACTACCGCAGCCCAGCTAGTGGTTGAGTTTCTTCTGTTAGCGCACTAGTTAACATGTTTGTGTAAGTCTCCTTTGTTGACTGATTAATGCATTGAAACAGCATACAAAGGAATTTAACAAAGTGCTTAACCATTGAATCACCCTGAATCTACAGCACAGAAATGCATGTTTATACTCTAAACACGTTTCCTCCCATACTAACTATCTCTTCCCACTATCCCTCGGTTCCTTCTCCCTCATGTGTGCATCAAGTCTCCCCTTAAATGCTATCTGCAACAACTTGCATTTATACAGCACCTTTAACGTAATAAAACACCCCAAGGCACTTTGCAGGAGCGATTCTCACCGAGCCGTGTAAGGAGATAATAAGGCAGGTGACCAAAAGCTTGATCAAAGAGGTAGGTTTTAAGGAGCACCTTAAAGGAGGAAAGAGAGGTCGAGAGGTGGAGAGATTTACGGAGGGAATTCTAAAGCTTAAGGCCTCGGCAGCTGAAGGCACGGCCACCAATGGTGGAGCGATTAAAATCAGGGGATGGGCAAGAGCCAGAATTGGATGGAGTGCAGAGCTCAACAGCGTTTTATGTCAAATTAAATTCTTCAAAGTTAGAAAATCACTAGTGTTTCATTTGAGTCCTCCCAAAGCAACTCGGAACTCTGACACGGTAGGCGGGCCCAAGGTGGGCAGAGGAAACGTTACAAGGACACCCTCCCTGATAAAGTGCAACATCCCCACCGACACCTGGGAGTCCCTGGCCAAAGACCGCCCTAAGTAGAGGAAGTGCATCCGGGAGGGCGCTGAGCACCTCGAGTCTCATCACCGAGAGCATGCAGAAATCAAGCGCAGGCAGCGGAAGGAGCGTACGGCAAACCAGTCCCACCTGTGACAGAGACTGTAATTCCCGTATTGGACTGTTCAGTCGCCTAAGAACTCATTTTTGGAGTGGAAGCAAGTCTTCCTCGATTTCGAGGGAATGCCTATGATGTATGATGATGAGTCTTTTTTTATTCTGAGCAAGAGAGAAAAGTAATGCTATGACTTTTCATGGAGTAGTGACCCCCTCTGTTGATCATAGGTGCCAGTGATAGCACCCTCGTCTCTGAGTCAGAAGGTTGTGGGTTCAGGTCACACTCCAGAGACTTGAGCACAAAAATCTAGGCTGACACTCCCAGTGCAGTGCTGAGGGAGTGCTGCACTGTTGGAGGTGCCGTCTTTTGGATGAGACGTTAAACCGAGGCCCCATCTGCTCACTCAGGTGGACATAAAAGATCCCACGGCACTATTTCGAAGAAGAGCAGGGGAGTTCTCCCCAGTGTCCTGGCCAATATTTATCCCTCAATCAACATCACAGAAACAGAAACTAAATACTATGGGTGGTGGAAATCTGAAATAAAAACAGAAATTGCTGGAAACACTCAGAAGGTCAGGCAGCATCTGTGGAGAGAGAAACAGAGTTAACGTTTCAGGTCGATGACCCTTCGTCAGAACTCACTAAAAAACAGACGATCTGGTCATTATCATATCGCTGTTTGTGGGAGCTTGCTGTGCGCAAATTGGCTGCCTCGTTTTCTGCATTACAACAGTGACCACACTCCAAAAGTACTTAATTGGCTGTAAAGCGCTTTGGGACGTCCTGAGTTTGTGAAAGGTGATATATAAATGCAAGTCTTTCTTTTTTTGCTTGCTTTCTACTGGTCTGTTTTCAAAGGAGATGGAGATGGATAAAGCATTTGAAGTCACAAACACCAGCTTCCTAAAGCTCAGTCATTTACTTACTGCATTGTTTGGTTTTGATTGTTACTTGCTGTTTGAGCTGCTCCGCATTATTTTATCAGCTAAAAGTTTGTTTAAAATGAAAAACATTAATCACTGGGGAATTCAGTCACGATACAGCGCTGCAAATCTGTTCGTCAAAATGCACCATTCCCAACAAAACTAAAGGTGGCAGTTAATGCAACCGGCAATTGGAAAAGCTTTAAGAGAATATGAAATAATGATAACATTGCATCATGTCTCATTGAGCAGACACGCCTCCGATTTTAACTCCAGGTGGATTCCCCACTTAGGCCTGAGTTAAAATGACAGTTGGGTCTCAATGATGTCATCGGGCAGCAACATGCACATGTAAAGAAGGACCCTGTTGGCTGCGGGCATGTGCCCTTGCTGCCTCCTCAGGAGAGCGGGGTAAAATTGCAGATGTTGCGATCATGGCGGGCCTGCGGACAGGCGAGAGCCAGGGCGATTGTAACTGCCCACCCACCAGGTTTCTGCTCAGCGAGTCGGGTTAAAATCGCCCTGCTGCACTAATTAATGAAATCATCGACCTGAAACGTTAACTGTATTTCTCTCTCTCTCCACAGATGCTGCCTGACCTGCTGAGCATTTCCAACATTTTCTATTTTATTGCACTAATTGCAAAGAGGCGCCGAGAACACTTGATGGTCACCAGCTTGACATAGATAAGGGCAAGACTGACATGCAGGTTGCTCTTAGCAAGATGGAACCATTCGGTGTTGGCCAAATGACTAAAACCCGTAGACGCTGTATGTTCAATAATTGGGACCAAGGTCTTGTATGCAATGAGCCTCCTCACCTTGGCTAGAATATATAACTATTAAGCCCTCGGAAAAAGCCAGTCAGTGACACAGTAGTTATTGGGACGCAGAGCAAGCTGCCATTGTAAGTTAGCATTGACATATGTAGTATTGGTCAATCGAGAACAGCAATAATTATCCAAGAACAAATGTAATCTTTAGCAAGAAAGAAGGACTCCAGCTGTGAAGTCCAATAAATGTTGGAAAGCTTTTGAAATAGTCTATGTGTACCATGGAGAATGCCGTGTCATCAACAACAACAACTTGCATTATATAGCGCCTTTAACATAGTAAAATGTCACAGGAGCGTTATCAAACAAAATTTGACCCTGAGTCACATAAAGAGATATTAGGACAGATGCCCAAAAAGCTTGGTCAAAGAGGTAGGTTTTAAGGAACATCTTAATGAAGGAGAGAAAGAGTTAGAGAGGCGGAGAGGTTTAGGGAGGGAGTTGCAGAGCTTAGGGCCCAGGCAACAGAAGGCACGGCCACCGATGGTGGAGCGATAAAAATCGGGGACGTGCATGAGGCCAGAATTGGAGGAGTGCAGAGATCTCAGCGGGTTGTGGGGCTGGAGGAGGTTACAGAGATAAATTTGAAGACAAGAATGAGAATTTTTTTTTAAATGACAGAATTCTGAAAGAGGGTTTAAATATTTCTCAGCCCAGTGATGAAACCAGAAACCGGAACAAAGGCAAACACTGGTGTAATTTATGCATCTGTGAATATGCTCACGGGTTGGCAGAGGTGTTGAGTTGGGAGTGGCTTAGCCAGTCACATGATGTTCACAAGACTCAATAAAACCCCAGCCAGTTGGGTTCGGGGGATCCACGATGAGGCAGGTGGTTGTGAGCCTGGTCGATGAACTGGTAATGTGTAGTGTGATTGTTAAACCTTTGCTGACAAACCAACTAGTTCTTAATAGCAATGTGTTGCTATGAATTCTTAAGCAAAGAACCCTTGAAGCAAATACATTACAACTGGCAATGTACTGCACACGAGGAATGTCCAAACGTCTGCCCTTGGCCCATAGCAACCCTCAAGGGCCAGGCAACTTGATCCTATCTTCATTCATCTTTGTAAGTTGCTGGTTTGTCCTATTTGAATTTTGTGGGTTTGGAGGTTTGGGTTCATTCACGCCGTGTAGAAATCCAAGGTGGTGTTCGGAGATCCACAGAAGGGCCGTACTACCTTGACAGGAAGCAGTGACCTCCTCACCTCCCCATTCTGTTGATCATTAGTTCAGTGGGTAGCACTCCCGCTTCTGAGTCAGAAGGTTGTGCGTTCAAAGAATATCACTAAAAACCGATCATCTGGTCATTATCACATTTCTGTTTGTGGGAGCTTGCTGTGCGCATTTGGCTGCACATCAAAAAGTACTTCATTGGCTGTGAAGCGCTTTGAGATGTCCTGAGGTCATGGAAGGCGCTACAGAAATGAAAGTTCTTGCTTTTTTTTCAGGAGTGGTGACATGAGTGCCACCAATGCCATTCGGTTACCGCCTGTTTGCTGCCACTACCGACAGTTAAAGTCGGTCAACTCTCTCTGTGTGCACAATGGTGATTTGTATACCGTATTGTTCAATTGCTCAGAAGCATGTCTGCTTTTTCTAGCCTGGGTAGTAATACTTCCGAAATATCCTGATTAGCTCCCTCTTCATTTCCAGCAAGTTACTGGTTTCATTCAGATTAACAATACCCTTCTGTGAAACGATTCTGGTAAACATGGCTGAAATTGACAATCTACTTGGATAGCCCATTCTACCAATGTAAGAAGGTTACCAAGATAGGTTAAAAGAGTTGGGACTCTTTACCTTTGAGCAGTGTAGACTTAGGGGGGATATGATTGAGGTTTATGATAATGAAGGGACTAGACGGTGTTCCAGCTGACCGTTTATTTCAATTAAATAGGTTAGGCAGGACCAGGGGGCACAGATTTAAGTTGTATAAGGATAGATCTATGTTCGATGTCAGGAGGTGGTTCTTTTCCCAGAGAACAGTAGACCTCTGGAACACGCTGCCGTTCCATGTGGTGGATGCAGACTCACTGAATTCCTTCAAGCAAAAGCTGGATTACTCTTACAGAAGGTAGGTACTGCAGGGAATTTAATGGCCAGAGTGATCTCCTGGACTAGTTTCGATCGCCTAGATGGGTCAGAGAGAAATGTCCCAGATTTTTATCCCCAAATTGGCCTGTTTTTTTAATCTGTTTTTTTGCCCCTCCCAGGAGGTCACATGGTTTCGGGTGGGGTGGAAAGTGTGCATGTTGTGATACACAAGGTATCGCAATTGTGTGGGACAGGCTGGATGGACCAGAGGGTCTTTATCTTTCCCGTCATTGTTCGTATGTTCGGAAGGTTTTCATATCCCTATACCACAATACAAGATATTCAGACCGATATACAGGAGAGTAAGATAAGTGGCATTCAGCCCCATATAAAGCAGAGCACAGCTAATCAGCAATCGAACCTCGGATCCTCTGGCCCATGCGGATGTATACAGAAATCGCCATTTACCAGCTGAGCCACTAGGGGAGCTGTGGGATCGAGTTTGCTCACAGGATAACCGTCCTGCAATGCCACCAGTTGTCTGGCGTTTGGAACAGGGGCTGTAAAGTCATTTGCTGGAACTCCCTGAACTGCACTCGTGACTGGCAGCTTTGCTCGTCAAGCAGTTTGCTCGTAAAAATAGATCGGGAATCTTGAAGGCTTACTCAGCTGTCACAAGCATTGGAGTAACAGGATACTCAACTAACAACTCGCAGGAATGAGCGGATAAGGAGAAGTTAAGAACCAGGGCTTAATTTAGTAGGGAATTTGTAAACTCTCAAATCTAGCTTGAGGGTGTCCCTCTGTCCGGAGCGTAAAAGAAGAAATGCAGATGAAGATTTGCACCATTTTTCTTCAATATCACGTTAAAATGCATTAATACTCTTGGGGATAATTCTGAGCTCTCATTGAAAACAGAGAATGGTGTCTTCTACTTTATGGAAATAGCAACTTACATTTCTACAGCACTCCTTGTGGGCAGGAACAGATCCCAAAGTACTCTCGAGAAAGAAAAAAGAATTTGCATTTATATAGGGGTTTTCACAACTACAAGAAGCTCTGAGGCATTTTAAGTGTAGTCACTGTTGTAATGTAGGAAACACAGCATTAATTTGCGCACAACAAGCTCCTACAAAAAGCAATGTAATAATGGCCAGATCATTTGTTTTAGTGATGTTTGATGAGGGTTAAATATTGGCCTGGACACCAGGGATAACTCCCCTGCTCTTCTTTGAAATAGTGCTGTGGGATCTTTTACATCCACCTGAGAGGGCAGACGGGGCCTCAGTTTAACGTCTCATCCGAAAGACAGCACCTCCGACAGTGCAGCGCTCCCTCAGCACTGCACTGGATTATGCACTCAAGTCCTTGGAGTGGGTCATGAACCCACGACCTTCCGACTCCAGGAGTTAAAGTGCAATCACTGAGCGAAGCTGATACATCAGCTGTGACACGTAGCCAGCAGCACTATTATAGATTGTATCCTCTGGTTGTCTTTGAAGGGAGTGTCTTGAGCTGTGCAACACTGGAGGTGAAGTGCTGGTGGGTACAGAACTCTCACTCATTCTGGCTGGGGTGGAATCAATTCGAAATGAAGAATTAAGAGTATTGTACAACATAGGAACATAAGAACAGGGGGAGGCCATTCAGCTCCTCGAGTCATTCAATGAGATCAGGGCTGATCTGCAACCTAACTCCACCTGACTTTGGTCCATATCCATTAATACATTTGGTTAACAAAAATCTATCAATCTCAGATTTAAAATTAACCATTGATCTAGCACCAACTTCTGCTTGCAGAAGAGAGTTCTAATGTTTCGACTATGCCCCCTAGTCCTGGACTCCCCAACCAGCAGAAATAGTTTCTCTCTGTCTACCCTATCTGTTCCCCTTAATATCCTGAACATTTTGATCAGATCACCCCTTAAACTTCTAAATTCCAGAGAATACAACCCTAGTTTGTGTAGAAGCATGAAACATATTGGAACCAATAAGTTAAATAAGCCTGGTGGCAGCACTGATATTATAAAGGCATGACAGTAAAAGTTCACCTCTAATGCACTCATATGGGCTTGAATTTGCAGTCGGAGGCTTCTTGCGGCGAACTGCCTCTGATCCGCGAATAAAATGCCCGTATGGGGATTCTGAACATACGGAATTCCCATAAGTATGAATGGGAATACTCCCCCCCAAAAATTAGCATTTCAAATAAATTTAAAAATTCACATATATGAAATTAATTAAAATGGCATTTAATTATATATTTAAAACAAATATTACATTTTTTGAAAAGTAAATGTACATCTTTTATAGGGGCTGAAAATAAACGTACCGTATTTCACGGGTTTTTAAATGTATAAATGATTGATGCCATTTTATTTTTCTGTTTTTTCAAACTCTTATGCGGGTAAAAGCAGGTTCCATGCCTGCTTTTACCAGGTGTAAGCATTTCACGGGCATTCGCTGGGCAGAAGTTGGGCAAATAGCCCAACTCTCCGCCCACAGACGCCCTTCTCCCAGGGATGCGTTGGATCAGTCAAGAGAATTATTGACGGATCGCGATGATCCAGGTTTTAGCGCAGGCATGCGAAAGCACGGGCGCATGCGCGTCTCTAATGCATCCGTAGGGGCCAGGAAATTGTGGCCAATGATGTGTGTGCAATTGTTCCACAGGCTCTAACCAATTGAAAGGAAGTGGGTTATGACGCCTGTGTAAACATAGCGTTCACAGCAACATCATTTGTATGTACTATGTGTTGATTGAAGTTCTACTCCCCAGAACATTTATAGAGTGACCTAAAGTAGAGGGAACATTGTCTGACTATATATAGAAAGGTTGAGTTCCAATCAAATCTACAGCAGGCATTATAAGCCATGAAACATTGGAATCTTGCCATCAGAATCATGTGAATATCCAACTCTCTTCAGCACATCTGTTTTATCTAGAATATATATCGAGACCAGGGGCATTGGGTATGATTTTCTGACTTGAAGGCTCCTGCGCTAGGTATGTGGCAGAAAATTCCGTCGCTTAATTAAGTCCATGCAGGAATTAAAAAACCCAAGGATGAAAATAGACTGTTTGTCCCATCAATGCTTAGCCCACGAGCACTATAGCTCAAAGCCCAGCATCCAACTGCATTCAAATTCTCCGAATGCGTTGGATCTACTGGCTCATCTGGCATTTTTTGCTATTTTGCTGGGCAAATCTACTTCATCACCCAGCAACTGTACATCACCCAGCAACTGCACAACATCACCCAGCAACTGAACTATATCACCCGGCAACTGTACATCACCCAGCAACTGTACAACATCACCCAGCAACTGTACATCACCCAGCAACTGTACATCACCTGGCAACTGTACATCACCCAGCAACTGTACTACATCACCCGGCAACTGTACATCACCCAGCAACTGTACTACATCTCCAAAGCAATTCTAATACATCACCCAGCAACTGTACTACATCACCCAGCAACTGCACATCACCCAGCAACTGTACCACATCACCCAGCAACTGTACATCACCCAGCAACTGTACATCACCCAGCAACTGTACTACATCACCCAGCAACTGTACATCACACAGCTTCTGTACTACATCACCTAGCAACTGTACCACATCACCCAGCAACTGTACATCACCCAGCAACTGTACATCACCCAGCTTCTGTACTACATCACCCAGCAACTGTTCTACATCACCCAGCAACACTACATCACCTGGCAACTGTACATCGCCCAGCAACTGTACATCACCCGGCAACTGTACATAATCTGGCAACTGTATTACATCTTCCAGCAACTGTACATCATCCAGCAACTGTACATCACCCGGCAATTGTACATCACCCAGCTTCTGTACAACATCACCCAGCAACTGTTCTACATCACCCAGCAACTGTACATCACCCAGCAACTGTACTTTTCCAACCAGCAACTGTACATCACCCAGCAACTGTACTACATCACCCAGCAACTGTACATCACCCAGCAACTGTACTACATCTCCCAGCAACTGTACATCACTCGGCAACTGTACATCACCCACCAACTGTACATCACCCAGCAATAATACATCACCCAGCAACTGTACATCACCCGGCAACTGTACATCACCCGGCAACTGTACATCGCCCAGCAACTGTACATCACCCAGCAACACTACATCAACCGGCAACTGTACATCACCCACCTACTGTACATCACCCGACAACTGTACATCACCCGACAACTGTACATCGCCCAGCAACTGTACTACATCACCCGGCAACTGGACATCACCCAGCAACTATACTCCATCACCCAGCAACTGTACTACATTTCCCGGCAACTGTACATCACCCGGCAACTGTACATCACCCGGCAACTGTACATCGCCCAGCAACTGTACATCACCCGGCAACTGTACTACATCACCCAGCAACTGTACTACATCACCCAGCAACTATATATCACCCAGCAACTGTACTACATCACCCAGAAACTGTACTACATCACCCAGCAACTGTACATCACCCGGCAACTGTACATCACCCAGCAACTGTACTATATCTCCCAGCAACTGTACATCACCCGGCAACTGTACATCACCCAGCAAATGTACATCACCCATCAACACGACATCAACCGGCAACTGTACATCACCCACCTACTGTACACCACCCGGCAACTGTGCATCACCCGGCAACTGTACATCGCCCGGCAACTGTACATCACCCAGCAACTGTACTACATCACCCAGCAGCTGTACATCACTCAGCAACTGTACATCACCTGGCAACTGTACATCTTACAGCAATTGTACTACATCTCCCAGCAACTGTACATCACACGGCAACTTTATATCACCCGGCAACTGTATATCACCCGGCAACTGTACTATATGAACCAGCAACTGTACATCACCCATCAACACTACATCACCCGGCAACTGTATATCAACCAGCAACTGTACTATATCCCCAGCAACAGTACTATATCACCCAGCAACTGTACATCAGCCGGCAACTGTACATCACCCAGCAACTGTATATCACCCAGCAACGGTATATCACCCACCAACTGTACATCACCCAACAATTGTACAAACCCAGCAATTGTACATCACCCAGCAACTGTACTACATCACCCAGCAACTGTACGACATCACCCAGCAACTGTACATCACCCAGCTTCTGTTCTACATCACCCAGCAACTGTACATCACCCAGCAACTGTACTACATCACCCAGCAACTGTACATCACCCAGCAACTGTACTACATCTCCCAGCAACGGTACTACATCTCCCAGCAACTGTACATCACCCACCAACTGCGCATCACCCAGCAACACAACATCACCCAGCAACTGTACATCACGCAGCAACTGTATTATTTCACCCGGCAACTGTACATCACCCTGCAACTGTACATCATCCGGCAATTGTATATCACCCAGCAACTGTATATCACCCGGCAACTGTACTATATCACCCAGCAACTGTACGACATCACCCAGCAACTGTACATCACCCAGCTTCTGTTCTACATCACCCAGCAACTGTACATCACCCAGCAACTGTACTATATCACCCAGCAACTGTACATCACCCAGCAACTGTACTACATCACCCAGCAACTGTACATCACCCAGCAACTGTACTATATCACCCAGCATCTGTACGTCACCCAGCAACTGTACATCACTCGGCAACTGTACATCACCCACCAACTGTCCATCACCCAGCAACACTACATCACCCAGCAACTGTACATCACGCAGCAACTGTATTATTTCACCCGGCAACTGTACATCACCCTGCAACTGTACATCATCCGGCAATTGTATATCACCCAGCAACTGTATATCACCCGGCAACTGTACTATATCACCCAGCAACTGTACATCAACCAGCAATTGTACATCACACGGCAACTGTATACCACCCAGCAATTGTACTATATCATCCAGCAACATTACGATATCACGCAGCAACTGTACATCACCCAGCAATTGTACATCACCCAGCAACTGTACATCACCCAGCAACTGTACATCACCCAGCAACACTACATCACCCGGCAACTGTACATCACCCGGCAACAGTACTACAACTCCCAGCAACTGTATCACATCAGCCAGCAACTGTACATCACCCAGCTTCTGTTCTACATCACCCAGCAACTGTACATCACCCAGCAACTGTACTATATCACCCAGCAACTATACATCACCCAGCAACTGTACATCACCCAGCAACTGTACTACATCACCCAGCAACTGTTCATCACCCAGCAACTGTACTACATCTCCCAGCAATGGTACTTCATCACCCAGCAACTGTACATCACCCAGCATCTGTATTAATTCACCCGGCAATTGAAAATCACCCAGCAACTGTACATCACCCAGCAACTGTATATCACCCGGCAACTGTATATCACCCAGCAACTGTACATCACCCGGCAACTGTACTATATCACCCAGCAACTGCACGTCACCCAGCAACTGTACATCAACCGGCAACTGTATATCATCCAGCAACTGTACATCAGCCGGCAACTGTACATCACCCAGCAACGGCAGATCACCCAGCAACTGTACTATATCACCCAGCAACTGTACATCAGCTGGCAACTGTACATCACCCAGCAACTGTACTACATCACCCAGCAACTATACTACATCACCCAGCAACTGTACATCACCCACCAACTGTCCATCACCCAGCAACACTACATCACCCAGCAACTGTACATCACGCAGCAACTGTATTATTTCACCCGGCAACTGTACATCACCCTGCAACTGTACATCATCCGGCAATTGTATATCACCCAGCAACTGTATATCACCCGGCAACTGTACTATATCACCCAGCAACTGTACATCAACCAGCAATTGTACATCACACGGCAACTGTATACCACCCAGCAATTGTACTATATCATCCAGCAACATTACGATATCACGCAGCAACTGTACATCACCCAGCAATTGTACATCACCCAGCAACTGTACATCACCCAGCAACTGTACATCACCCAGCAACACTACATCACCCGGCAACTGTACATCACCCGGCAACAGTACTACAACTCCCAGCAACTGTATCACATCAGCCAGCAACTGTACATCACCCAGCTTCTGTTCTACATCACCCAGCAACTGTACATCACCCAGCAACTGTACTATATCACCCAGCAACTATACATCACCCAGCAACTGTACATCACCCAGCAACTGTACTACATCACCCAGCAACTGTACATCACCCGGCAACTGTACATAATCTGCCAACTGGTCTACATCACCCAGCTTCTGTTCGACATCACCCAGCAACTGTACATCAGCCAGCAACTGTAATACATCACCCAGCAACTGTACATCACCCGGCAACTGTACATCACCCAGCAGCTGTATTAATTGACCCGGCAACTGAACATCACCCAGCAACTGTACATCACGCAGCAATTGTACATCACCCGGCAACTTTATATCACCCGGCAACTGTATCTCACCCGGCAACTGTACTATATGAACCAGCAACTGTACATCACCCATCAACACTACATCACCCGGCAACTGTATATCACCCAGCAACTGTACTATATCCCCAGCAACAGTACTATATCACCCAGCAACTGTACATCAGCCGGCAACTGTACATCACCCAGCAACTGTATATCACCCAACAATGGTATATCACCCAGCAACTGTACATCACCCAATAATTGTACAAACCCAGCAATTGTACATCACCCAGCAACTGTGCATCACCCAGCAACTGTACATGACCCAGCAACACTACATCACCCAGCAACTGTACATCACCCGGCAACTTTACATCGCCCAGCAACTGTACATCACCCGGCAACTGTCCATAATCTGTCAACTGGTCTACATCACACAGCTTCTGTTCGACATCACCCAGCAACTGTACATCACCCAGCAACTGTAATACATCACCCAGC
This sequence comes from Pristiophorus japonicus, assembly GCF_044704955.1. Lineage (NCBI taxonomy): Eukaryota > Metazoa > Chordata > Chondrichthyes > Pristiophoridae > Pristiophorus > Pristiophorus japonicus. The sequence goes on from NC_092010.1 coordinate 22,744,623, forward strand.
AACTGTACATCACCCGGCAACTGTATATCGCCCAGCAACTGTACATCACCCAGCAATTGTACATCACCCGGCAACTTTATATCACCCGGCAACTGTATATCACCCGGCAACTGTACTATATGAACCAGCAACTGTACATCACCCATCAACACTACATCACCCGGCAACTGTATATCAACCAGCAACTGTACTATATCCCCAGCAACAGTACTATATCACCCAGCAACTGTACATCAGCCGGCAACTGTACATCACCCAGCAACTGTATATCACCCAGCAACGGTATATCACCCACCAACTGTACATCACCCAACAATTGTACAAACCCAGCAATTGTACATCACCCAGCAACTGTACTACATCACCCAGCAACTGTACGACATCACCCAGCAACTGTACATCACCCAGCTTCTGTTCTACATCACCCAGCAACTGTACATCACCCAGCAACTGTACTATATCACCCAGCAACTGTACTACATCACCCAGCAACTGTACATCACCCAGCAACTGTACTACATCTCCCAGCAACGGTACTACATCTCCCAGCAACTGTACATCACCCGGCAACTGTACATCACCCACCAACTGCGCATCACCCAGCAACACAACATCACCCAGCAACTGTACATCACGCAGCAACTGTATTATTTCACCCGGCAACTGTACATCACCCTGCAACTGTACATCATCCGGCAATTGTATATCACCCAGCAACTGTATATCACCCGGCAACTGTACTATATCACCCAGCAACTGTACGACATCACCCAGCAACTGTACATCACCCAGCTTCTGTTCTACATCACCCAGCAACTGTACATCACCCAGCAACTGTACTATATCACCCAGCAACTGTACATCACCCAGCAACTGTACTACATCACCCAGCAACTGTACATCACCCAGCAACTGTACTATATCACCCAGCATCTGTACGTCACCCAGCAACTGTACATCACTCGTCAACTGTACATCACCCACCAACTGTCCATCACCCAGCAACACTACATCACCCAGCAACTGTACATCACGCAGCAACTGTATTATTTCACCCGGCAACTGTACATCACCCTGCAACTGTACATCATCCGGCAATTGTATATCACCCAGCAACTGTATATCACCCGGCAACTGTACATCAACCAGCAATTGTACATCACACGGCAACTGTATACCACCCAGCAATTGTACTATATCATCCAGCAACATTACGATATCACGCAGCAACTGTACATCACCCAGCAATTGTACATCACCCAGCAACTGTACATCACCCAGCAACTGTACATCACCCGGCAACTGTACATCACCCGGCAACAGTACTACAACTCCCAGCAACTGTATCACATCAGCCAGCAACTGTACATCACCCAGCTTCTGTTCTACATCACCCAGCAACTGTACATCACCCAGCAACTGTACTATATCACCCAGCAACTATACATCACCCAGCAACTGTACATCACCCAGCAACTGTACTACATCACCCAGCAACTGTTCATCACCCAGCAACTGTACTACATCTCCCAGCAATGGTACTTCATCACCCAGCAACTGTACATCACCCAGCATCTGTATTAATTCACCCGGCAATTGAAAATCACCCAGCAACTGTACATCACCCAGCAACTGTATATCACCCGGCAACTGTATATCACCCAGCAACTGTACATCACCCGGCAACTGTACTATATCACCCAGCAACTGCACGTCACCCAGCAACTGTACATCAACCGGCAACTGTATATCATCCAGCAACTGTACTATATCACCCAGCAACTGTACATCAGCCGGCAACTGTACATCACCCAGCAACGGCAGATCACCCAGCAACTGTACTATATCACCCAGCAACTGTACATCAGCTGGCAACTGTACATCACCCAGCAACTGTACTACATCACCCAGCAACTATACTACATCACCCAGCAACTGTACATCAGCCGGCAACTGTACATCACCCAGCAACGGCAGATCACCCAGCAACTGTACTATATCACCCAGCAACTGTACATCACCCAGCAACGGTATATACCCAGAAACGGTATCTCACCTGGCAGCTGTACATCACCCAGCAACTGTACATCACCCAGCAACTGTATATCACCCGGCAACTGTATATCACCCAGCAACTGTACATCACCCAGCAACTGTACAACATCTCCCAGCAACTGTACATCTCCAAGCAACTGTACTACATCACCCAGCAACACGACATCACCCGGCAACTGTACATCACCCAGCAACTGTACTACATCAACCAGCAACTGTACATCACCCAGCAACTGAACTACATCACACAGCAACTGTACATCACCCAGCAACTTCACACCATCACCCGGCAACTGTACATCACCCAGCAACTGTACTACATCACACAGCAACTGTACATCACCCAGAAACTGTACTACATCTCCCAGCTACTGTACTACATCACCCAGCAACTGTACATCACCCGGCAACTGTACATCACCCAGCAACTGTATATCACCCAGCAACTGTACTATATCTCCCAGCAACTGTACATCACCCAGCAACTGTACTAGATCTCCCAGCAACTGTACATCACCCAGCGACTGTACATCACCCAGCAACTGTACTATATCTCCCAGCAACTGTACGTCACCCAGCAATTGTACTAAATCTCCCAGCAACTGTACATCACCCAGCACCTATAAATCACCCAGCAACTTTACTACATCACTCAGCAACTGTACATCACCCAGCTTCTGTACTTCATCACCTAGCAACTGTACTACATCACCCAGCAACTGTACATCAACCAGCAACTGTACTACATTGCCCAGCAACTGTATATCACCCAGCAACTGTACTACATCACCCAGCAACCGTACATCTCCCAGCAATGGTACGACATCTCCCAGCAACTGTACATCACCCGGCAACTGTACATCACCCACCAACTGCACATCACCCAGCAACACAACATCACCCAGCAACTGTACATCACCCGGCAACTGTACTATATCAGCCGGCAACTGTACGTCACCCAGCAACTGTACATCAACCGGCAATTGTACATCACCCAGCAACTGTGCATCACCCAGCAACTGTACATCACCCAGCAACACTACATCACCTGGCAACTGTACATCACCCAGCAACACTACATCACCTGGCAACTGTACATCACCCGGCAACTGTACATCGCCCAGCAACTGTACATCACCCGGCAACTGTACATCACCGAGCAACTGTACATCACCCAGCTTCTGTTCAACATCTCCCAGCAACTGTATATCACCCAGCAACTGCACTAAAGCACCCAGCAACTGTACTATACCACCCATCAACTGTAATATATCACCCAGCAACTGTACATCACCCAGCAACTGTGCTACATTTCCCAGCAACGGTACTACATCTCCCAGCAACTGTACATCACTTGGCAACTGTACATCACCCACCAACTATCCATCACCCAGCAACACTACATCACCCAGCGACTGTACATCACCCAGCAACTGTATTATTTCACCCGGCAACTGTACATCACCCAACAAATGTACATCACCCGGCAACTGTATATCACCCGGCAACTGTATATCACCCGGCAACTGTACTATATCAACCAGCAACTGTACATCACCCATCAACACTACATCACCCGGTAACTGTATATCACCCAGCAACTGTTCTATATCACCCAGCAACTGTACATCACCTGGCAACTGTACGATATCCCCAGCAACAGTACTATATCACCCAGCAACTGTGCATCACCCAACAATTGTACAAACCCAGCAATTGTATTCACCCAGCAACACTACATCACCTGGCAACTGTACATCACCCGGCAACTGTACATCGCCCAGCAACTGTACATCACCCGCCAACTGTACATAATCTGGCAACTGGACTACATCACCCAGCTTCTGTTCGACATCACCCAGCAACTGTACATCACCCAGCAACTGTAATACATCACCCAGCAACTGTACATCACCCGGCAACTGTACATCACCCAGCAGCTGTATTAATTGACCCGGCAACTGAACATCACCCAGCAACTGTACATCACCCAGCAACTGTATATCACCCGGCAACTGTATATCACCCAGCAACTGTACATCACCCGGCAACTGTACTATATCACCCAGCATCTGTACGTCACCCAGCAACTGTACATCACCGGCAACTGTATATCACCCAGCAACTGTACTACATCACCCAGCAACTGTACATCACCCAGCAACTGTGCATCACCCAGCAACTGTACATCACCAAGCAACTGTACAACATCACCCAGCAACTGTACATCACCCAGCAACTGCACAACATCACCCAGCAACTGAACTATATCACCCAGCAACTGTACATCACCCAGCAACCGTACATCACCCGGCAACTGTACATCACCCAGCAACTGTACAACATCACCCAGCAACTGTACATCACCCAGCAACTGTACATCACCAAGCAACTGTACTACATCACCCAGCAACTGTACATCACGCGGCAACTGTACATCACCCAGCAACTGTACTACATCACCCGGCAACTGTACATCACCCAGCAACTGTACTACATCTCCAAAGCAAATATAATACATCACCCAGCAACTGTACTACATCACCCAGCAACTGCACATCACCCAGCAACTGCACCACATCACCCAGCAACTGTACATCACACAGCTTCTGTACTACATCACCTAGCAACTGTACTACATCACTCAGCAACTGTACATCACCCAGCTTCTGTACTACATCACCCAGCAACTGTTCATCACCCAGCAACTGTACTACATCACCCGGCAACTGTACATCACCCAGCAACTGTACTACATCTCCAAAGCAAATATAATACATCACCCAGCAACTGTACTACATCACCCAGCAACTGCACTACATCACCCAGCAACTGCACCACATCACCCAGCAACTGTACATCACACAGCTTCTGTACTACATCACCTAGCAACTGTTCTACATCACCGAGCAACACTACATCACCCGGCAACTGTACATCGCCCAGCAACTGTACATCACCCGGCAACTGTACATAATCTGGCAACTGTATTACATCTTCCAGCAACTGTACATCATCCAGCAACTGTACATCACCCGGCAATTGTACATCACCCAGCTTCTGTACAACATCACCCAGCAACTGTTCTACATCACCCAGTAACTGTACTACATCTCCCAGCAATTGTACATCACTCGGCAACTGTACATCACCCACCAACTGTACATCACCCAGCAACAATACATCACCCAGCAACTGTACAACACCCAGCAACACTACCTCAACCGGCAACTGTACATCACCCACCTACTGTACATCACCCGGCAACTGTACATCACCCGGCAACTGTACATCACCCAGCAACTGTACATCACCCAGCAACACTACATCAACCGGCAACTGTACATCACCCACCTACTGTACATCACCCGGCAACTGTACAGCACCCGGCAACGGTACATCGCCCAGCAACTGTACTACATCACCCAGCAACTGTACATCACCCAGCAACTATACTCCATCACCCAGCAACTGTACTACCTCTCCCGGCAACTGTACATCACCCGGCAACTGTACATCGCCCAGCAACTGTACATCACCCACAACTGTACATCACCCGGCAACTGTACTACATCACCCAGCAACTGTACTACATCACCCAGCAACTATATATCACCCAGCAACTGTACATCACCCAGCAACACTACATCACCCAGCAACTGTACTACATCACCCAGCAACTGTACATCACCCGGCAACTGTACCACATCACCCAGCAACTGTACATCACCCAGCAACTGTACTATATCTCCCAGCAACTGTACATCACCCGGCAATTGTACATCACCCAGCAACTGTACATCACCCAGCAACACGACATCAACCGGCAACTGTACATCACCCACCTACTGTACACCACCCGCCAACTGTGCATCACCCAGCAACTGTACATCGCCCGGCAACTGTACATCGCCCGGCAACTGTACATCACCCAGCAACTGTACATCAACCAGCAACTGTATATCACCCGGCAACTGTACATCACCCGGCAACTGTACATCACCCGGCAACGGTACATCACCTGGCAACTCTAAATCGCCCAGCAACTGCACATCACCCAGGAACTGTACTACATCACCCGGCAACTGTACATCATCCAGCAACTGTACATCACCCAGCAACTGTACTACATCACCCAGCAACTGTATATCACCCGGCAACTGTACTACATCACCCAGCAACTGTACTACATCACCCGGCAACTGTACATCACCCAGCAACTGTACTACATCACCCAGCAACTGTACATCACCCGGCAACTGTACTACATCACCCAGCAACTGTACTACATCACCCGGCAACTGTACATCACCCAGCAACTGTAAATCACCGAGCAACTGTACTACATCTCCCAGCAACTGTACATCACCCGGCAACTGTACATCACCCAGCAACTGTACATCACCCACCTACTGTACATCACCCAGCAATTGTACATCACCCGGCAACTTTATATCACCCGGCAACTGTATATCACCCGGCAACTGTACTATATCCCCAGCAACAGTACTATATCACCCAGCAACTGTACATCAGCTGGCAACTGTACATCACCCAGCAACTGTATATCACCCAGCAACGGTATATCACCCAGCAACTGTACATCACCCAACAATTGTACAAACCCAGCAATTGTACATCACCCAGCAACTGTGCATCACCCAGCAACTGTACATGACCCAGCAACACGACATCACCCGGCAACTGTACATCACCCGGCAACTGTACATCGCCCAGCAACTGTACATCACCCGGCAACTGTACATAATCTGGTAACTGGACTACATCACCCAGCTTCTGTTCGACATCACCCAGCAACTGTACATCACCCAGCAACTGTAATACATCACCCAGCAACTGTACATCACCCAGCAACTGTACATCACCCAGCAGCAGTATTAATTGACCCGGTAACTGAACATCACCCAGCAACTGTACATCACCCAGCAACTGTATATCACCCGGCAACTTTATATCACCCAGCAACTGTACATCACCCGGCAACTGTACTATATCACCCAGCATCTGTACGTCACCCAGCAACTGTACATCACCGGCAACTGTATATCACCCAGCAACTGTACTACATCACCCAGCAACTGTACATCACCCAGCAACTGTACTACATCTCCCAGCAACGGTATATCACCCGGCAACTTTATATCACCCAGCAACTGTACATCACCCGGCAACTGTACTATATCACCCAGCATCTGTACGTCACCCAGCAACTGTACATCACCGGCAACTGTATATCACCCAGCAACTGGACTACATCACCCAGCAACTGTACATCACCCAGCAACTGTACTACATCTCCCAGCAACGGTATATCACTCGGCAACTGTACATCACCCACCAACTGTCTATCACCCAGCAACACTACATCACCCAGCAACTGTACATCACGCAGCAACTGTATTATTTCACCCGGCAACTGTACATCACCCAGCAACTGTACATCACCCGGCAATTGTATATCACCCAGCAACTGTATATCACCCGGCAACTGTACGATATCACCCAACAACTGTACATCAACCAGCAATTGTACATCACCCGGCAACTGTATACCACCCAGCAATTGTACTATATCACCCAGCAACATTACGATATCACGCAGCAACTGCACATCACCCAGCAATTGTACATCACCCAGCAACTGTGCATCACCCAGCAACTGTATATCACCCGGCAACTTTATATCACCCAGCAACTGTACATCACCCGGCAACTGTACTATATCACCCAGCATCTGTACGTCACCCAGCAACTGTACATCACCGGCAACTGTATATCACACAGCAACTGTACATCACCCGGCAACTGTACATCACCCAGCAGCAGTATTAATTGACCCGGCAACTGAACATCACCCAGCAACTGTACATCACCCAGCAACTGTATATCACCCGGCAACTTTATATCACCCAGCAACTGTACATCACCCGGCAACTGTACTATATCACCCAGCAACTATATATCACCCAGCAACTGTACATCACCCAGCAACTGTACATCACCCAGCAACACTACATCACCCAGCAACACTACATCACCCAGCAACTGTACTACATCACCCAGCAACTGTACATCACCCAGCAACTGTACTATATCTCCCAGCAACTGTACATCACCCGGCAACTGTACATCACCCAGCAACTGTACATCACCCAGCAACACGACATCAACCGGCAACTGTACATCACCCACCTACTGTACACCACCCGCCAACTGTGCATCACCCGGCAACTGTACATCGCCTGGCAACTGTACATCACCCAGCAACTGTACATCAACCAGCAACTGTATATCACCCAGCAACTGTACATCACCCAGCAACTGTACATCGCCTGGCAACTGTACATCACCCAGCAACTGTACATCAACCAGCAACTGTATATCACCCAGCAACTGTACATCACCCGGCAACTGTACATCACCTACCTACTGTACATCACCCGGCAACGGTACATCACCTGGCAACTCTAAATCGCCCAGCAACTGCACATCACCCAGGAACTGTACTACATCAGCCGGCAACTGTACATCATCCAGCAACTGTACATCACCCAGCAACTGTACTACATCACCCAGCAACTGTACATCACCCGGCAACTGTACTACATCACCCAGCAACTGTACTACATCACCCGGCAACTGTACATCATCCAGCAACTGTACATCACCCAGCAACTGTACTACATCACCCAGCAACTGTACATCACCCGGCAACTGTACTACATCACCCAGCAACTGTACTACATCACCCGGCAACTGTACATCACCCAGCAACTGTAAATCACCGAGCAACTGTACTACATCTCCCAGCAACTGTACATCACCCGGCAACTGTACATCACCCAGCAACTTTATATCACCCGGCAACTTTATATCACCCGGCAACTGTATATCACCCGGCAACTGTACTATATGAACCAGCAACTGTACATCACCCATCAACACTAAATCACCCGGCAACTGTATATCAACCAGCAACTGTACTATATCCCCAGCAACAGTACTATATCACCCAGCAACTGTACATCAGCTGGCAACTGTACATCACCCAGCAACTGTATATCACCCAGCAACGGTATATCACCCAGCAACTGTACATCACCCAACAATTGTACAAACCCAGCAATTGTACATCACCCAGCAACTGTGCATCACCCAGCAACTGTACATGACCCAGCAACACGACATCACCCGGCAACTGTACATCACCCGGCAACTGTACATCGCCCAGCAACTGTACATCACCCGGCAACTGTACATAATCTGGTAACTGGACTACATCACCCAGCTTCTGTTCGACATCACCCAGCAACTGTACATCACCCAGCAACTGTAATACATCACCCAGCAACTGTACATCACCCGGCAACTGTACATCACCCAGCAGCAGTATTAATTGACCCGGTAACTGAACATCACCCAGCAACTGTACATCACCCAGCAACTGTATATCACCCGGCAACTTTATATCACCCAGCAACTGTACATCACCCGGCAACTGTACTATATCACCCAGCATCTGTACGTCACCCAGCAACTGTACATCACCGGCAACTGTATATCACCCAGCAACTGTACTACATCACCCAGCAACTGTACATCACCCAGCAACTGTACTACATCTCCCAGCAACGGTATATCACCCGGCAACTTTATATCACCCAGCAACTGTACATCACCCGGCAACTGTACTATATCACCCAGCATCTGTACGTCACCCAGCAACTGTACATCACCGGCAACTGTATATCACCCAGCAACTGGACTACATCACCCAGCAACTGTACATCACCCAGCAACTGTACTACATCTCCCAGCAACGGTATATCACTCGGCAACTGTACATCACCCACCAACTGTCTATCACCCAGCAACACTACATCACCCAGCAACTGTACATCACGCAGCAACTGTATTATTTCACCCGGCAACTGTACATCACCCAGCAACTGTACATCACCCGGCAATTGTATATCACCCAGCAACTGTATATCACCCGGCAACTGTACGATATCACCCAACAACTGTACATCAACCAGCAATTGTACATCACCCGGCAACTGTATACCACCCAGCAATTGTACTATATCACCCAGCAACATTACGATATCACGCAGCAACTGCACATCACCCAGCAATTGTACATCACCCAGCAACTGTGCATCACCCAGCAACTGTATATCACCCGGCAACTTTATATCACCCAGCAACTGTACATCACCCGGCAACTGTACTATATCACCCAGCATCTGTACGTCACCCAGCAACTGTACATCACCGGCAACTGTATATCACACAGCAACTGTACATCACCCGGCAACTGTACATCACCCAGCAGCAGTATTAATTGACCCGGCAACTGAACATCACCCAGCAACTGTACATCACCCAGCAACTGTATATCACCCGGCAACTTTATATCACCCAGCAACTGTACATCACCCGGCAACTGTACTATATCACCCAGCATCTGTACGTCACCCAGCAACTGTACATCACCGGCAACTGTATATCACCCAGCAACTGGACTACATCACCCTGCAACTGTACATCACCCAGCAACTGTACTACATCTCCCAGCAACGGTATATCACTCGGCAACTGTACATCACCCACCAACTGTCTATCACCCAGCAACACTACATCACCCAGCAACTGTACATCACGCAGCAACTGTATTATTTCACCCGGCAATTGTATATCACCCAGCAACTGTATATCACCCGGCAACTGTACTATATCACCCAACAACTGTACATCAACCAGCAATTGTACATCACCCGGCAACTGTATACCACCCAGCAATTGTACTATATCACCCAGCAACATTACGATATCACGCAGCAACTGCACATCACCCAGCAATTGTACATCACCCAGCAACTGTGCATCACCCAGCAACTGTACATCACCCAGCAACACTACATCACCCGGCAACTGTACATCACCCGGCAACAGTACATCACCCAGCAACTGTACTACATCACCCAGTAACTGTACATCACCCAGCAACTGTACTACAACTCCCAGCAACTGTACTACATCACCCAGCAACTGTACATCACCCAGCTTCTGTTCTACATCACCCAGCAACTGTACATCACCCAGCAACTGTACTATATCACCCAGCAACTGTACATCACCCAGCAACTGTACTACATCACCCAGCAACTGTTCATCACCCAGCAACTGTACTACATCTCCCAGCAATGGTACTTCATCACCCAGCAATTGTACATCACCCAGCATCTGAATTAATTCACCCGGCAACTGAACATCACCCAGCAACTGTACATCACCCAGCAACTGTACTATATCACCCAGCAACTGTACATCACCCAGCAACTGCACATCAACCGGCAACTGTATATCACACAGCAACTGTACTATATCACCCAGCAACTGTACATCAGCCAGCAACTGTACTATATCACCCAGCAACTGTACATCAGCTGGCAACTGTACATCACCCAGCAACTGTACTACATCACCCAGCAACTGTACTACATCACCCAGCAACTATACTACATCACCCAGCAACTGTACATCAGCCGACAACTGTACATCACCCAGCAATGGCAGATAACCCAGCAACTGTACCATATCACCGAGCAACTGTACATCAGCTGGCATCTGTACATCACCCAGCAACTGTATATCACCCAGAAACGGTATCTCACCCGGCAACTGTACATCACCCAGCAACTGTACATCACCCAGCAACTGTATATCACCCGGCAACTGTATATCTCCCAGCAACTGTACATCTCCCAGCAACTGTATTACATCACCCAGCAACACGACATCACCCGGCAACTGTACATCACCCAGCAACTGTACTACATCACCCAGCAACTGTACATCACCCAGCAACTGTACATCACCCGTCAACTGTACTACATCACCCAGCAACTGTACATCACCCAGCAACTGTACATCACCCGGCAACTGTACATCACCCAGCAACTGTAATACATCACCCAGCAACTGTACATCACCCAGCAACTGTACATCACCCGGCAACTGTACATCACCCAGCAACTGTACATCACCCGGCAACTGTACATCACCCAGCAACTGTAATACATCACCCAGAAACTATACATCACCCAGCTACAGTACATCACCCGGCAACTGTACTACATCACCCAGCAACTGTACATCACCCAGCAACTGTACTACATCACCCAGCAACTGTACATCACCCAGCAACTGAACTACATCACACAGCAACTGTATATCACCCAGCAACTTCACTACATACCCCGGCAACTGTACATCACCCAGCAACTGTACTACATCACACAGCAACTGTACTATATCACCCAGCAACTGTACATCACCCAGCAACTGTACTACATCACCCAGCAACTGTCGAGGAGGCGGGAGCTCGGAGCAGCGCGAGTCCGGGGTCGGCGAGAGGCCTATAAAGGCCAGCGGGAGCTCGGAGCAGTCAGTCGAGGAGGCGGGAGCTCGGAGCAGCGCGAGTCCGGGGTCGGCGAGAGGCCTATAAAGGCCAGCGGGAGCTCGGAGCAGTCAGTCGAGGAGGCGGGAGCTCGGAGCAGCGCGAGTCCGGGGTCGGCGAGAGGCCTATAAAGGCCAGCGGGAGCTCGGAGCAGTCAGTCGAGGAGGCGGGAGCTCGGAGCAGCGCGAGTCCGGGGTCGGCGAGAGGCCTATAAAGGCCAGCGGGAGCTCGGAGCAGTCAGTCGAGGAGGCGGGAGCTCGGAGCAGCGCGAGTCCGGGGTCGGCGAGAGGCCTATAAAGGCCAGCGGGAGCTCGGAGCAGTCAGTCGAGGAGGCGGGAGCTCGGAGCAGCGCGAGTCCGGGGTCGGCGAGAGGCCTATAAAGGCCAGCGGGAGCTCGGAGCAGTCAGTCGAGGAGGCGGGAGCTCGGAGCAGCGTGAGTCCGGGGTCGGCGAGAGGCCTATAAAGGCCAGCGGGAGCTCGGAGCAGTCAGTCGAGGAGGCGGGAGCTCGGAGCAGCGTGAGTCCGGGGTCGGCGAGAGGCCTATAAAGGCCAGCGGGAGCTCGGAGCAGTCAGTCGAGGAGGCGGGAGCTCGGAGCAGCGCGAGTCCGGGGTCGGCGAGAGGCCTATAAAGGCCAGCGGGAGCTCGGAGCAGTCAGTCGAGGAGGCGGGAGCTCGGAGCAGCGTGAGTCCGGGGTCGGCGAGAGGCCTATAAAGGCCAGCGGGAGCTCGGAGCAGTCAGTCGAGGAGGCGGGAGCTCGGAGCAGCGTGAGTCCGGGGTCGGCGAGAGGCCTATAAAGGCCAGCGGGAGCTCGGAGCAGTCAGTCGAGGAGGCGGGAGCTCGGAGCAGCGTGAGTCCGGGGTCGGCGAGAGGCCTATAAAGGCCAGCGGGAGCTCGGAGCAGTCAGTCGAGGAGGCGGGAGCTCGGAGCAGCGTGAGTCCGGGGTCGGCGAGAGGCGTACCGGTGCAGCTACAGGGAGAAGGCAAAAAAACAAAGGTGACGTCACAGCCTAGGGGGTAAGTGATTGGCTGGTGATTGGTGAGTAGTTTTTCTTTTTCTTCTTATATTGGTCAGTAACTTTTAACATTGTTATTACCAGTTTAAGTGTATCTAAGGGTTAAGTCATGGCAGGAGAGCTCGGTCGGGTGTTATGCTCCTCCTGTACCATGTGGGAACTCAGGGACGCTTCCGGTGTCCCTGACGACTATGTGTGCGGGAAGTGTATCCGCCTCCAGCTCCTGACGGTCCGCGTTACGGAATTGGAGCTGAGGGTGGATTCACTCTGGAGCATCCACGATGCTGAGAATGACGTGAGTATCACGTGTAGTGAGTTGGTCTTACCGCAGGGAAAGGGTCCACAGCCAGATAGGGAATGGAAGACCAGCAGGAAGAGTAGAGCAAGGAAGGTAGTGCAGGGGTCCCCTGCGGTCATCCCCCTGCAAAACAGATACACCGCTTTGGGTACTGTTGAGGGGAATGACTCATCAGGGGAGGGCAGCAGCAGCCAAGTTCATGGCACCGTGGCTGGCTCTGCTGCACAGGAGGGCAAGAAAAAGAGTGGGAGAGCGATAGTGATAGGGGATTCAATTGTGAGGGGAATAGATAGGCGTTTCTGCGGCCGCAACCGAGACTCCAGGATGGTATGTTGCCTCCCTGGTGCAAGGGTCAAGGATGTCTCGGAGCGGGTGCAGGACATTCTGAAATGGGAGGGAGAACAGCCAGTTGTCGTGGTGCACATTGGTACCAACGACATAGGCAAAAAAAGGGATGAGGTCCTACGAAACGAATTTAAGGAGCTAGGAGCTAAATTAAAAAGTAGGACCTCAAAAGTAGTAATCTCGGGATTGCTACCAGTGCCACGTGATAGTCAGAGTAGGAATCGCAGGATAGCGCAGATGAATACGTGGCTTGAGCAGTGGTGCAGCAGGGAGGGATTCAAATTCCTGGGGCATTGGGACCGGTTCTGGGGGAGGTGGGACCAGTACAAACCGGACGGTCTGCACCTGGGCAGGACTGGAACCAATGTCCTCGGGGGAGTGTTTGCTAGTGCTGTTGGGGAGGATTTAAACTAATATGGCAGGGGGATGGGAACCAATGCAGGGAGACAGAGGGAAACAAAAAGGAGCCAAAAGCAAAAGACAGAAAGGAGATGAGGAAAAGTGTAGGGCAGAGAAACCCAAGGCAAAGAACAAAAAGGGCCACTGTACAGCAAAATTCTAAAAGGACAAAGGGTGTTAATAAAACAAGCCTGAAGGCTTTGTGTCTTAATGCAAGGAGTATCCGCAATAAGGTGGATGAATTAATTGTGCAAATAGATGTTAACAAATATGATGTGATTGGGATTACGGAGACGTGGCTCCAGGATGATCAGGGCTGGGAACTCAACATTCAGGGGTATTCAACATTCAGGAAGGATAGAATAAAAGGAAAAGGAGGTGGGGTAGCATTGCTGGTTAAAGAGGAGATTAATGCAATAGTTAGGAAAGACATTAGCTTGGATGATGTGGAATCTATATGGGTAGAGCTGCAGAACACCAAAGGGCAAAAAACGTTAGTAGGAGTTGTGTACAGACCTCCAAACAGTAATAGGGATGTTGGGGAGGGCATCAAACAGGAAATTAGGGGTGCATGCAATAAAGGTGTAGCAGTTATAATGGGTGACTTTAATATGCACATAGATTGGGCTAGCCAAACTGGAAGCAATACGGTGGAGGAGGATTTCCTGGAGTGCATAAGGGATGGTTTTCTAGACCAATATGTTGAGGAACCAACTAGGGGGGAGGCCATCTTAGACTGGGTGTTGTGTAATGAGAGAGGATTAATTAGCAATCTCATTGTGCGAGGCCCCTTGGGGAAGAGTGACCATAATATGGTGGAATTCTGCATTAGGATGGAGAATGAAACAGTAAATTCAGAGACCATGGTCCAGAACTTAAAGAAGGGTAACTTTGAAGGTATGAGGCGAGAATTGGCTAGGATAGATTGGCGAATGATACTTAGGGGGTTGACTGTGGATGGGCAATGGCAGACATTTAGAGACCGCATGGATGAAGTACAACAATTGTACATTCCTGTCTGGCGTAAAAATAAAAAGGGGAAGGTGGCTCAACCGTGGCTATCTAGGGAAATCAGGGATAGTATTAAAGCCAAGGAAGTGGCATACAAATTGGCCAGAAATAGCAGCGAACCTGGGGACTGGGAGAAATTTAGAACTCAGCAGAGGAGGACAAAGGGTTTGATTAGGACAGGGAAAATGGAGTACGAGAAGAAGCTTGCAGGGAACATTAAGGCGGATTGCAAAAGTTTCTATAGGTATGTAAAGAGAAAAAGGTTGGTGAAGACAAACGTAGGTCCCCTGCAGTCAGAATCAGGGGAAGTCATAACGGGGAACAAAGAAATGGCGGATCAATTGAACAAGTACTTTGGTTCGGTATTCACTAAGGAGGATACAAACAACCTTCCGGATATAAAAGGGGTCAGAGGGTCTAGTAAGGAAGAGGAACTGAGGGAAATCTTTATTAGTCGGGAAATTGTGTTGGGGAAATTGATGGGATTGAAGGCAGATAAATCCCCAGGGCCTGATGGCCTGCATCCTAGAGTACTTAAGGAGGTGGCCTTGGAAATAGCGGATGCATTGACAGTCATTTTCCAACATTCCATTGACTCTGGATCAGTTCCTATGGAGTGGAGGGTAGCCAATGTAACCCCACTTTTTAAAAAAGGAGGGAGAGAGAAAACAGGGAATTATAGACCGGTCAGCCTGACCTCAGTAGTGGGTAAAATGATGGAATCAATTATTAAGGATGTCATAGCAGTGCATCTGGAAAATGGTGACATGATAGGTCCAAGTCAGCATGGATTTGTGAAAGGGAAATCATGCTTGACAAATCTTCTGGAATTTTTTGAGGATGTTTCCAGTAAAGTGGACAAAGGAGAACCAGTTGATGTGGTATATTTGGACTTTCAGAAGGCTTTCGACAAGGTCCCACACAAGAGATTAATGTGCAAAGTTAAAGCACATGGGATTGGGGGTAGTGTGCTGACGTGGATTGAGAACTGGTTGTCAGACAGGAAGCAAAGAGTAGGAGTAAACGGGTACTTTTCAGAATGGCAGGCAGTGACTAGTGGAGTGCC
Source organism: Pristiophorus japonicus (assembly GCF_044704955.1). NCBI lineage: Eukaryota > Metazoa > Chordata > Chondrichthyes > Pristiophoridae > Pristiophorus > Pristiophorus japonicus. The sequence continues at coordinate 22,761,296 of NC_092010.1, forward strand.
GCAAGGTTCTGTGCTGGGGCCCCAGCTGTTTACATTGTACATTAATGATTTAGACGAGGGGATTAAATGCAGTATCTCCAAATTTGCGGATGATACTAAGTTGGGTGGCAGTGTGAGCTGCGAGGAGGATGCTATTAGGCTGCAGAGTGACTTGGATAGGTTAGGTGAGTGGGCAAATGCATGGCAGATGAAGTATAATGTGGATAAATGTGAGGTTATCCACTTTGGTGGTAAAAACAGAGAGACAGACTATTATCTGAATGGTGACAGATTAGGAAAAGGGAAGGTGCAACGAGACCTGGGTGTCATGGTACATCAGTCATTGAAGGTTGGCATGCAGGTACAGCAGGCGGTTAAGAAAGCAAATGGCATGTTGGCCTTCATAGCGAGGGGATTTGAATACAGGGGCAGGGAGGTGTTGCTACAGTTGTACAGGGCCTTGGTGAGGCCACACCTGGAGTATTGTGTACAGTTTTGGTCTCCTAACTTGAGGAAGGACATTCTTGCTATTGAGGGAGTGCAGCGAAGGTTCACCAGACTGATTCCCGGGATGGCGGGACTGACCTATCAAGAAAGATTGGATCAATTGGGCTTGTATTCACTGGAGTTCAGAAGAATGAGAGGGGACCTCATAGAAACGTTTAAAATTCTGACGGGTTTAGACAGGTTAGATGCAGAAAGAATGTTCCCAATGTTGGGGAAGTCCAGAACCAGGGGTCACAGTCTGAGGATAAGGGGTAAGCCATTTAGGACCGAGATGAGGAGAAACTTCTTCACCCAGAGAGTGGTGAACCTGTGGAATTCTCTACCACAGAAAGTAGTTGAGGCCAATTCACTAAATATATTCAAAAGGGAGTTAGATGAAGTCCTTACTACTCGGGGGATCAAGGGTTATGGCGAGAAAGCAGGAAGGGGGTACTGAAGTTTCATGTTCAGCCATGAACTCATTGAATGGCGGTGCAGGCTAGAAGGGCTGAATGGCCTGCTCCTGCACCTATTTTCTATGTTTCTATGTTTCTATGTTTCTATGTTTCTATGTTTCTATGTTACATCACCCAGCAACTGTACTACATCTCCCAGCAACGGTACTACATCTCCCAGCAACTGTACATCACCCAGCAACTGTACATCACCCAGCAACTGTACTACATCACCCAGCAACTGTACATCACCCAGCAACTGTACTACATCTCCCAGCAACGGTGCTACATCTCCCAGCAACTGTACATCACCCGGCAACTGTACATCACCCACAACTGTACATCACCCGGCAACTGTACTACATCACCCAGCATCTGTACATCTCCCAGCAACTGCACATCACCCAGCAACTGTAATACATCACCCGGCAACTGTCCATCACCCAGCAACTGTACTACATCTCCCAGCAACTGTACATCGCCCAGCAACTGTACATCACCCAGCAACACTACATCAACCGGCAACTGTACATCACCCACCTACTGTACATCACCCGGCAACTGTACATCACCCGGCAACTATACATCGCCAAGCAACTGTACTACATCACCCGGCAACTGTACATCACCCAGTAACTATACTCCATCACCCAGCAACTGTACTACATCTCCCGGCAACTATACATCACCCGGCAACTGTACATCGCTCAGCAACTGGACATCACCCACAACTGTACATCACCCGGCAACTGTACTACATCACCCAGCAACTGTACTACATCACCCAGCAACTCTATATCACCCAGCAACTGTACTACATCACCCAGCAACTGTACATCACCCAGCAACACTACATCACCCAGCAACACTACATCACTCAGTAACTGTACTACATCACCCAGCAACTGTACATCACCCGGCAACTGTACCACATCACCCAGCAACTGTACATCACCCAGCAACTGTACTATATCTCCCACCAACTGTACATGACCCGCCAACTGTACATCACCCAGCAACTGTACATCACCCAGCAACACGACATCAACCGGCAACTGTACATCACCCACCTACTGTACACCACCCGGCAACTGTGCATCACCCGGCAACTGTACATCACCCAGCAACTGTACTACATCACCCAGCAGCTGTACATCACTCGGCAACTGTACATCACCGGGCAACTGTACATCTTACAGCAATTGTACTACATCTCCCAGCAACTGCGCATCACCCGGCAACTGTACATCACCCGGCAACTGGAAATTTCCCAGCAATTGCACTATATCTCCCAGCAACTCCACATCTCCCAGCAACTGTACATCTCCCAGCAACTGTACATCACTCAGCAACTGTAATACATCACCCGGAAACTGTACATCACCCAGCAACTGTACTACATCTTCCAGCAACTGTACATCACCCAGCAACTGTACATCACCCGGCAACTGTAATACATCACCCAGCAACTGTACATCACCCAGCAACTGTACATCAACCAGCAACTGTATATCACCCAGCAACTGTACATCACCTGGCAACTGTACATCACCCAGCAACACTACATCAACCGGCAACTGTACATCACCTACCTACTGTACATCACCCGGCAACTGTACATCACCTGGCAACTCTACATCGCCCAGCAACTGCACATCACCCAGGAAGTGTACTACATCACCCGGCAACTGTACATCATCCAGCAACTGTACATCACCCAGCAACTGTACTACTTCACCCAGCAACTGTACATCACCCGGCAACTGTACTACATAACCCAGCAACTGTAGTACATCACCCGACAACTGTACATCACCCAGCAACTGTAAATCACCGAGCAACTGTACTACATCTCCCAGCAACTGTACATCACCCAGCAACTGTACTACATCACCCGGCAACTGTACATCACCGAGCAACTGTACATCACCCACCTACTGTACATCACCTGGCAACTGTACATCACCCGGCAACTGTACATCGCCCAACAACTGTACATCACCCACCAACTGTACATCACCTAGCAACTGTAAATCACCCAGCAACTGTACCACATCACCCAGCAACTGTACATCACCCGGCAACTGTACATCACCCAGAAACTGTACTACATCACCCAGCAGCTGTACATCACTCGGCAACTGTACATCACCTGGCAACTGTACATCTTACAGCAATTGTACTACATCTCCCAGCAACTGTACATCACCCGGCAACTGTACATCACCCGGTAACTGTACATTTCCCAGCAATTGCACTATATCTCCCAGCAACTCCACATCTCCCAGCAACTGTACATCTCCCAGCAACTGTACATCATCCAGCAACTGAACTACATCACCCAGCAACTGTACATCACCCAGCAACTGTACATCACCCGGCAACTGTACGTCACCCGGCAACTGTACATCACCCAGCAACTGTAATACATCACCCAGCAACTGTACATCACCCAGCAACTGTACTATATCACCCAGCAACTCTACTATATCACCAGCAACTGTACATCACCCAGCAACAGAACATCACCCGGCAACTGTAGTACATCACCCAGCAACTGTACATCACCCAGCAACTGTAATACATCACCCAGCAACTGTACATCACCCGGCAACTGTACATCACCCAGCAACTGTACTACATCACCCAGCAACTGTACATCACCCAGCAACTGTACATCACCCGGCAACTGTACATCACCCAGCAACTGTGCATTACACGGCAACTGTACATCAATGGGCAACTGTACATCACCCAGCAACTGTACATCACCCAGCAACTGTACATCACCCGGCAACTGTACTGCATCACCCAGCAACTGTACTATATCACCCAGCAACAGTACATCACCCAGCAACTGCACTATATCACCCGGCAACTGCACATCAGCCGGCAACTGTACGATATCACCCAGCAACTGTATATCACCCGGCAACTGTAGATCACACAGCAACTGTACTACATCACCCAGCAACTGTACTACATCACCCAGCAACTGTACATCACCCGGCAATTGTACATCACCCAACGAATGTAATACATCAACCAGTAACTTTAATACATCTCCCAGCAATTGTACATCACCCAGCAACTGTACATCACCCAGCAACAATACTACATCACCCTGCAACTGTACATCACCCAGCAACTGTACATCACCCGGCAAATGTACATCACCCGGCAACTGTACTATATCACCCAGCAACTGTACATCACCCGGCAACTGTACATCACCCGGCAACTGTACTATATCACCCGGCAACTGTACATCACCCAGCAACTGTACATCAACCAGCAACATTACATCTCCTGGCAACTGTACTACAACACCTAGCAACTGTACTACATCACCCAGCAACTGTACATCACCCAGCAACTGTACTACATCACCCAACAACTGTACATCACCCAGCAACTGTACATCACCCGGCAACTGTACGTCACCCAGCAACTGTACATCACCCGGCAACTGTACATCACCCAGCAACTGTAATACATCACCCAGCAACTGTACATCACCCAGCAACAGTACATCACCCGGCAACTGTACTACATCACCCAGCAACTGTACATCATCCAGCAACTGTACATCACCCGGCAACTGTACGTCACCCAGCAACTGTACATCACCCGGCAACTGTACATCACCCAGCAACTGTAATACATCACCCAGAAACTGTACATCACCCAGCAACAGTACATCACCCAGCAACTGTACTACATCACCCAGCAACTGTACATCACCCAGCAACTGTACTATATCACCTGGCAACTGTACTACATCACACAGCAACTGTACTATATCACCCAGCAACTGTATATCACCCAGCAACTGTACATCACCCAGCAACTGTAATACATCACCCAGCAACTGTACATCACCCAGCAACTGTACTACATCACCCAGCAACTGTACATCACCCAGCAACTGTACTACATCACCCAGCAACTGTACATCACCCAGCAACTGTACGTCACCCGGCAACTGTAAATCACCCAGCAACTGTACAACATCACCCAACAACTGTACATTACACGGCAACTGTACATCAACGGGCAACTGTACATCACCCAGCAACTGTATTACATCACCCAGCAACTGTACTACATCACCCAGCAACTGTACATCACCCGGCAACTGTACATCACTCAGCAACTGTACTACATCTCCCAGCAACTGTACATCACCCGGCAACTGTACATCACCCAGCAACTGTACATCACCCAGCAACTTTACTGTACCCGGCAACTGTACATCACTCAGCAACTGTACTACATCTCCCAGCAACTGTACATCACCCAGCAACTGTACTACATCCCCCAGCAACTGTCCTACATATGATAATGTATCCAGCTGCACTGCATGTATATTCATAAGTAATAGGTTGCCCCTTGTCCCTTTTTCCTCCACAGTTAAATTGTCCCATTCGTTTATATCTGCTCCATCCACTGAACAGGTCATTACCGCTTCCGATTACAATAACGAGACATAAAATAGCTAGGAATCTACTGGAGTCATTATCAGCAGATACCAAAGAATTTCTGCCCAGTTTGAGAAATCCACATTCTCATGCCAATTCGCAGGACTGGAGGGATCTGATGACACCAAGCTCATCAGCAGAGCTTCCATGTAACCTCCCCAGTAGTAGCTGAATCCTTCAGATCACCTTACTCATTTATTTGCAGTTCGCAATGAAGTCTGATATCTTGAAAGACAATCAAAGGAAAAGGCCACGAAATGTCACTGCCCACAGCATTAGAGCAGAGCTCGCTTCGCTCAACTAAAATCTAACCAGGGAGAAATTGGCCTGGTTTGCATCTCCCGTTAGCGCCTGTAGGGGGTGGTAACAGGCACTGAGGGGTGTCCGACCGGGTGCAGAGAATTCACCGATGCCCACGAACTACCCTGGCGGTTTTGCACGTACCCTGACACTTACCGCCTCGCTGTCCTGCGACCTGTCGATCGTGACATCATCCGGTGCGCAGCGCCCCGTTACTGCCCCGGATGTGATATTCGATCCCGCCCCCTGCAGCATCGCCGGGCGTCAACAATGGCAGCTGCAGGAGGGGTTGTCACCTCGGCTGGCCGCTTGGGGAGTGTAATTAAAGGCAGTGGTGGTTAGGTAGGGCAAACTTTATTACTCTCCTGAGTCTAGTGCCTTCTGATTGCTTTTGAGCCTGCAATTCCTCAGCACTGCACTAAGAGTGCTTGGGTCTGTTATGCACGTAGCGCAGGTTCCATTGGCCCACAGAGATAGCACGAAAAGTGATTGACCCCATCATTGGCCCTTCCCTTTAAGCGAGGGAAGGAGCCTCTAAAGACGGCATCGCTGCACTGAACATTGCTCAGCACTCTGCCTCTAGCACGTTTTAGCTCTCTAAGGGGGAGGAACTTATCACAATCACAATCACTAAAGAGGTGGTACTCAGTAAGATAATGGGACTAAAGGCAGATAAATCCCCTGGACCTGATGACTTGCATCCTGGGTCTTAAGAGAAGTAGCGGCAGGGATAGTGGATGCATTGTTTGTAATTTACCAAAATTCCCTGGATTTTGCGGAGGTCCCAGCAGATTGGAAAACTGCAAATGTAACGCCCCTATTTAAAAAAGGAGGCAGACAAAAAGCAGGAAACTATAGACCAGTTAGCCTAACATCTGTGGTTGGGAAAATGTTGGAGTCCATTATTAAAGAAGCAGTAGCAGGAGATTTGGATAAGCAAAATTCGGTCAGGCAGAGTCAGCATGGATTTATGAAGCGGAAGTCATGTTTGACAAATTTGCTGGAGTTCTTTGAGGATGTAACAAAGAGGGTGGATAATGGGGAACCAGTGGATGTGGTGTATTTGGAAGGAATTTGAAAAGGTGCCACATAAAAGGTTACTGCACAAGATAAAAGTTTACAGGGTTGGGGATAATATATTAGCATGGATAGAGGATTGGCTAACTAACAGAGAACAGAGAGTCGGGATAAATGGTTAATTCTCTGGTTGACAACCTGTAACTAGTGGGATGCCTCAGGGATCGGTGCTGGGACCCCAACAAAAAATCTGCAAAAGGACATAGACAGGCTAAGTGAGTGGGCAAAAATTTGGCAGATGGAGTATAATGTTGGAAAGTGTGAGGTCATGCACTTTTGCAGAAAAAAATCAAAGAGCAAGTTATTATTTAAATGGAGAAAGATTGCAAAGTGCCGCAGTACAGTGGGACCTGGGGGTACTTGTGCATGAAACACAAAAGGATAGTATGCAGGTACAGCAGGTGATCAGGAAGGCCAATGGTATCTTGGCCTTTATTGCAATTTAAAACAGAGATGAGGAAGAATTTCTTCTCAGAGGGTTGTAAATCTGCGGAATTTGCTGCCTCGGAGAGCCGTGGAAGCTGGGACATTGAATAAATTTAAGACAGAATTCGACAGTTTCTTGAACGATAAGGAGATTAGGGGTTATGGGGAGCGGGCGGGGAAGTGGAGATGAGTCCATGATCAGATCAGCCATGATTTTATTGAATGGCGGAGCGGGCTCGAGGGGCCACATGGCCTACTCCTGTTCCTAATTCTTATGTTCTTATGTTCTTATGTACTCGGAACTCCTACATGGCAAGCGAGCCCCAAATGGGCAGAGGAACCGTTTCAAGGACACCCTCAAAGCCTCCTTGATAAAGTGCAACATCCCCACCGACACCTGGGAGGCCCTGGCCAAAGACCGCCCTAAGTGGAGGAAGAGTATCTGGGAGGGCGTTGAGCACCTCAAGTCCCATCACCGAGAGAATGCAGAAACCAAGCGCAGGCAGCGGAAGGAGCGTGCGGCAAATCAGTCCCACCCTCCATTACCCTCCAACCACTGTCTGTCCCACCTATGACAGGTACTGTAATTCCCGTATTGGACTGTACAGTCACCTGAGAATTCACTTTTAGGTGGAAGCAAGTCTTCCTCGACTCTGAGGGACTGCCTATGATGATGATAGTAAACAGAAATCAAATTCTAGCGCTCAGCTCTTAAGGGCATTGGATCATCTGAGCTGCACGGGAAGAGTACCAGGCTTGCATTATTCTGCTTGCATTATTTGGACATTTCCTCCTCATCCTCTCTTGAAGTTGGCGACTAATGCTGGGCTGCTGGTACATGCTTCAGGTCTTGCTGAAATAGTTACTAAGCTTCTTGCTTACCTCCTGCAAGTCCTCAGGTACTATCGTTGCATAGAATTGCACAGAATCAGTCCATTCGGCCCAACAGGTCCGTGCCGGTGTTTATGCTCCACACGAGCCTCCTCCCACCCCTCTTCATCTCACCCCATAAACATATCCTTCTATTCCTTTCCCCCTCATGTGGTTATCCAGCTTCTCCTTAAATGCATCTATGTTATTGGCCTCAACCACTCCCTGTGGTAGCATGTTCCACATTCTCACCGCTCTCTGGGTTTCTACTGAATTCCCTATTGGATTTATTAGTCACTATCTAGGTTGGGCCTCTACTCATTGGAATTCAGAAGAATGAGAGGTGATCTTATCAAAACATATAAGATTATGAGGGGGTTTGACAAGGTGGATGCAGAGAGGATGTTTCCACTGATGGGGGAGACTAGAACTAGGGGGAACGATCTTAGAATAAGGGGCCGCCCATTTAAAACAGAGATGAGGAGAAATTTCTTCTCTCAGAGGGTTGTGGATCTGTGGAATTCGCTGCCTCAGAGAGCTGTGGAAGCTGGAACATTGAATAAATTTAAGGCAGAGATAGACAGTTTCTTAACCGATAAGGGAATAAGGGGTTATGGGAAGCGGGCAGGGAAGTGGAGCTGAGTTCATAATGGGATCAGCCATGATCGTATTAAATGGCGGAGCAGGCTTGAGGGGCTGTATGACCTACTCCTGCTCCTATTTCTTATGTTTTTAGATTCTTATTATTTTACATTTATGGGTCCGAGTTTTGCTCTCCTCCATAAGTGGAAACGCTGTGTCGACCCTATCAAACCCTTTCATAATTTTAAAGACCTCTATCAGGTCATCCCTCAGCCTTCTCTTTGCGAGAGAAAAGGCCCCGGCCTGTTCAGCCTTTCCTGATAATTATAACCTCTCAGTTCTGGTAAGATCCTTGTGAATCTTTTTTGCACCTTCTCCAGTGCCTCTATATCGTTTTTATAATATGGAGACCAGAAGAGTGCACAGTGCTCCAAGTGTGGTCTAACCAAGGTTCGATACAGGTTTAACATAACATCTCTGCTTTTCAATTCTCTCCCTCTAGAAATAAACCTCGGTGCTTTCTTTGCTTTTTTTAATAGTCTTTTTAACCTTTGCCACTACTTTTAGTAGCAGTTACTCACCAATAACCTGTTCACCGATGCCCAGTTTGGGATCCGCCAGGATCACTCGGCTCCAGACCTCATTACAATCTTGGTCCAAACATGGACAAAAGAGCTGACTTCCAGAGATGAGGAGAGAGTGGCTGCCCTTGACCTCAAGGCAGTATTTGACCGAGTGTGGCATCAAGGGGCCCTAGCAAAACTGAAGTCAATGGGAATCAGGGGGGAGACTCCCCACTGGCTGGAGTCATACCTAACACAAAGGTGGATGGTTGTGGTGGTTGGAGGTCAATCATCTCAGCCCCAGGACATCGCTGCAGGAGTTCCTCAGGGCAGTGTCCGAGGCCCAACCATCTTCAGCTGCTTCATTAATGAACTTCTGTCCATCATAAGGTCAGAAGTGGGGATGTTCGCTGATGACTGCACAGTGTTCAGTGCCATTTGCAACTGCTCAGATAATGGAGCAATCCATGCCCGGATGCAGCAAGACATTCAAGCTTGGGCTGATAAGTGTCAAGTAATATTCACACCACACAAGTGCCAGGCAATGACTATCTCCAACAAACGAGAGTTTAACCACCGCCCCTTCTCATTCAATGGCATTACCATCGCCGAATCCCCCATCACCAACATCCTGGGGGTCACCATTGAACTGGACCAGCCACATAAATACTGTGGCAACAAGAGCCGGTCAGAGGCTGTGTATTCTGTGGCAAGTGTCTCACCTCCTGACTTCCCAAGGCCTTTCCACCATCGACAGGCACAGGTCAGGAGTGTGATGGAATACTCTCCACTTGCCTGGATGAGTGCAGCTCCAACAACACTCGAAGCTCGACACCATCCAGGACAAAGCAGCCCACTTGATTGGCACCCCATCCACCACCTTAAACATTCACTCCCTCCACCACCGGCGCACCGTGGCTGCAGTGTGCACCATCTACAAGATGCACTGCAGCAACTCGCCAAGGCTTCTTCGGCAGCACGTCCCAAACCTGCGACCTCTACCACCTAGAAGGACAAGGGCAGCAGGCGCATGGGAACACCACCACCTCCACGTTCCTCTCCCAGTCACACACCATCCTGACTTGGAAATATATCAGCCGTTCCTTCATCGTCGCTGGGTCACAATCACCTTCTCAAGGTTCAATTAGGGATGGACAATAAATGCTGGCCTTGCCAGCGATGCCTGCATCCCTTGAATGAATAAAAAAAAAAATTAACAGCATTCTGCAACAGGTACAGAAGTGACATAAATACAAAAGCAAATTACTGTGGATGCTGGAAATCTGAAATAACAGAAAATGCTGTAAATACTCAGCGGGTCAGGCAGCATCAGTGGAGAGAGAGAAACAGAGTTAATGTGTCAGGTCGATGACCCTTCGTCAGAACTGGAAATAGTTAGAGATGTAACAGGTTTTAAGCAAGTGCAGGGGCAGAGAAAGCGGGGAGTGGAGGAAGGAACAAAAGGGAAGGTCTGTGATAGGATGGCAGGCAGGGGTGATTAAATAACAAAAGGGATGATTGTACAAAGCTAAAGGAGATGGTAATGGGACAGGTAAAGAAACAAAAGATGAGTCTAGATAGGGTGCAAATGGGGATGGTAGAATCATTAACAGCTACCATCCGAAAAAATAGGGGCAGAGGTTATCTGAAATTGTTGAACTCGATGTTGAGTCCAGAAGGCTATAAAGTGCCTAAACGAAAGATGAGGTGCTGTTCCTCGAGCTTACGTTGAGCTTCGTTGGAACAGTGTAGGAGTCCGAGGACAGAGATATCAGAGTGGGAGTGGAGCGGAGAATTACAGTGACAGGCGACCGGAAGCTCGGGGTCACACTTACGGACTGAATGAAGGTGTTCCGCAAAGCGGTCACCCAATCTGCGTTTGGTCTCCCCAATGGTCTTTGATCCCCTTTTCCTGCCCCTGCACTTGCTTAAAACCTGTTACATCTCTAAATTTTTCTAGTTCTGATGAAGGGTCATCAACCTGAAACGTTAACTCTGTTTTTCGCTCCACAGATGCTGCCTGACTCACTGAGATTTCCCAGCATTCTCTGTTTTTATTTTGGAAGTGGCATAAACCATTTTCTCGGCCAAAATGAATGACCTTTCTGAGCAGCATGTTGCCCTACGATAGACAGCGCCGAAACACCAGCCCTGGGATCAGTAGCTGTTTTTTTCTGGCAACGGTTTGCTCGTGAACGACACAATTGCAGGAAATCTGAGTGCAGAGGTCGGTGACATTAATCTGCATGAAACTCACATTGCTGCAATCTTTGCAGGTGCAGACACAAGGAAAGCCACAGGGGAAGTTTGTGTGCAGGTCTACGCAGGAGCAAAACGGGAGTAAATAATTAGCACCCATTTTTCTTCTACATTGCAGTCATTTTGGGGGCATTACTCGGGAGCAGCATGGAGAAAAACTGGCACTAATAACTCATTGCTAAAGTGCATGCAAAGATTACAATATTGCCAGTTGATTTAGACGTGTCCTTGTCTGCAAATAGTTATGTAAAATGACCATAAATGTACAGACAGCTAGGCTAGAACACTTATAAAATGTCGGAGTCAATTCCAGGGTTATAAGTGAAAGGCACGTACCTCGATCCTCACCACAAGAACACTCGATCAGTTGCATGGCGTGCTACAGTGAAACTGTAATTCCATCTTCCATCTCCACCTGTTGCCTTATGCTATACTGCAGATTGCTTTTCTTTGGCAAGATCCCACATTGTAAAAGCCGAAGATGTCATTGCAAAGTTCAGTCAAGTTATAAATATGATTATGAGGTGACAAGTTAATGTGTGGCAACTTATGTAACATCGAGGTGCAAGACATATTGGAGATCTTATGCAAACTGGTATTTTATTTGCAAGCAACAAGTTCTCATCCTGCTTGTAAGTCATCATTCCAACGTACTAAAGATAGCAGTGAAAGGCTTTGATATACCAAGCATTATAGTTAACTTAATGACCCTGAAATAACCAGGGGTAAATCAATCAGGCTGCCTATTCCAGATGAAAGTCCAGCAAACCCTGCTAGTAAATGCATGCCTGTGCACGTTGGTTGAAGACTAGCTTGGGTGTAGTTGCTGCCCTCAGCACTGCCTTCAATGATGCCTCCTGACACTTACTGCTCAGGGCTTCACACTCTGGTCATTGCTATTCTGAACTGTATTGCCTTGTTGCACCTAAGCCTCAACTAAATGGTCTTTACAACATGCTGCGGTGCAGAGGGACCTGGGGGTCCTTGTGCATGAATCCCAAAAAGTTAGTTTGCAGGTGCAGCAGGTAATCAGGAAGGCGAATGGAATGTTGGCCTTCATTGTGAGAGGGATGGAGTACAAAAGCAGGGAGGTCCTGCTGCAACTGTACAGGGTATTGGTGAGGCCACACCTGGAGTACTACGTGCAGTTTTGGTCGCCTTACTTAAGGAAGGATATACTAGCTTTGGAGGGGGGTACAGAGACGATTCACTAGGCTGATTCCGGAGATGAGGGGGTTACCTTATGATGATAGATTGAGTAGACTGGGTCTTTACTCGTTGGAGTTCAGAAGGATGAGGCGTGATCTTATCGAAACATTTAAAATAATGAAAGGGATAGACAAGATAGAGGCAGAGAGGCTGCTTCCACTGGTCGGGGAGACTAGAACTAGGGGGCACAGCCTCAAAATACGAAGGAGCCAATTTAAAACCGAGTTGAGAAGGAATTACTTCTCCCAGAGGGTTGTGAATCTGTGGAATTCTCTGCCCAAGGAAGCAGGTCAGGCTAGCTCATTGAATGTATTCAAATCACAGATTGATAGATTTTTAACCAATAAGGGAATTAAGGGTTACGGGGAGCGGGCGGGTAAGTGGAGCTGAGTCCACGGCCAGATCAGCCATGATCTTTTTGAATGGCGGAGCAGGCTCGAGGGGCTAGATGGCCTACTCCTGTTCCTAATTCTTATGTTCTTATGTTCTTATTGTGCCTGTAAGCAATCTAGTAATGACTCCACGAGGTAATGTATTGTACTTGAACTGTGGTGACCTTAGTCCATTTATTATAGCTCCTGAGTGAGAGTGAGAGTGAGAGTGAGCTCCCTTTTGTTGCCTGGTTTCCTGTCGTGTACAGGTGACCCCTAGGTCTCCACTAGTTGCACCCTCTGGTGGTACAACCATAGTGTATACAGTGTGAAGGTACATCCAGTAGTCTTATGTAACTGTACATTGAGTGTACAGGGTGTATACTTATATTGTACATACGTAACATCACTCTCCCCTACATCTTGTGCCACTGGCCTTTGCACTGTGTGCTCCGGCCCTAGACTTGAGTGCCCAAAGCTCTTGCACCTTGTCTATGTTTTGGCTTGGCTCTCTCCCTGTTCACCCACCAAGTCCTTATTGCCACAACATTGGGAAATGGTCAGCAGTGGACGGTTTGAGGTTGCAGTGGGGGTTGAGTGGGTTCTGGGTGTGATCCATGTGTGTCCATGACTACATACATCCATTTACCCTCCCCCCGCCCGCCCCCACCATACATAGACCATGTGTGTGGCTCAACACCTGCATGTGCATACATGTACAGAAAGAAAGAACAGAAAAACATAGGATTAATGACATCACTGTTTGGGTTCTGCAGTGGTGGAACAAGTACATTTTTCAGGTAAGGTACATATGTGGTATCACAGTCTTGCCCCTGGGTTGTGTAGGTGCAGGTGGGTCTTGTGGTCTGGCTACCGCCATCTTTACTTCAGGTGTTTCACCTCGTGGTTCGGGCACCATCTTCTTTCTCTCCACGAGGTAGGCTGCGGTGATCCTTTTTTCCCCAGGTTCGACCACGGAAGTAGGGAAGTTGTCTTCTGCGCCGATTTTCTTCCTCCGGAGTCCTGCCACTGGAGCCTGGAAGGTGAGGTCGGGTCGTTTGGGCTGGATCATCTCGCCGTTGGGTTGAGCGGTCTGGGTCGTCTCCACGCAGTCGAGTTGTGCGGCTGGTTTTTCAGGTGCTGTGCTGGATCCAACTTCGGGGTCGCGGAGGACATCGATCGCTGGAGGCTGGAGGTTTTCCCAGCTCCAACGGATTTGTTTCATCCATCTTCTTCCAACCAGCATTGGACCATCACCAGCAACGACCCACAAAGACAACTTGTGCATCGCGCCATCATGGGGCATCTGGATATCCACGCTGCTAACGACTGGGATGGTGTCGTTTGTGTAGGTGAGCAGCTTCACTTGGATCAGGATCATTTTAGGTCATTCGATTGGATTGTCCCAGAGTTTCTCAAAGGCCACCTGATTCATCAGTGATTGGCTCGCCCCTGTGTCCACCTCAATCGTGACTGGAACGGCATTGATTTCGACTTCAATTTTTAACAGGGAACTCTCGGTGGTGCAGGTAAACACTCCGTACACCTCATCGTGGGGCTGAGCTGCCTCGTAGACTCTCTCTTCATTGTCGCTGGAGTCCGGATGATCGGCCAAATCTTCATCAACTCGGTGAGTACGATTTCTCTTGCACATTCGCTGGAGGTGGCCCTTCGTGTTACAGCCTTTGCATGTATAGTCTTTGTAGTGGCACTGGTGGGCCCTGTGATTTTCTCCACAGCGCCTGCATGGGGTTGGCCGGTTGGCCCCATGTGGCGGACTCAGGGTTGTGGGACTCAGGTTTCTGTTCTCTCTACCCTGGGAGAGACTGCTAGCCTTGCCTCTAAAAGGCGACAGTCGGTTCACAGTACTTGCCGGGTTAGAGTCCTGGGGGTGAGACATTCGCTTGGAATCGCAGGCCGAGACCATGAACGCCTGGCTCACGTTAATTGCCTTCTGCAGGGTGACCGTGGTGTCCGCAGAGAGCAACTTGTGGAGAAGGCCCTCGTGGCCGATTCCAATAATGAAGATGTCCCTCAGCGCTTCAGTGAGGTGGTCACCAAAATCACACCGTGCAACCAATCGTCTGAGGTCTCCAGCATATTTTGCGATTTCTTGGCCTTTGGCGGATGCAGAACCGGTGTCTGGCTGTGAGGATGCTCTCTTTAGGTTTGAGTTGTTCTTGTATCATCGTTACGAGCTCTGCATACGTTTTGGTTGTTGTCTTCTCTGGGGCTAGCAAGTCCCTGACGAGGCCATAGATGGTGGGGCCACAACTGCTGAGCAGGATAGCTCTGCGCTTATCAGCCAGTGAGGTCGGTGTGTCTCCCGCCAGGTCGTTCGCAATAAAGAAGTGTTTGAGCCTTTCCACAAAGGCCTCATAATCTTCCCCATTGGCGAATTGTTGAAACGTGCTAAGGTCAGCCATTTTTCGCATGGAAATTCATATTCTTGTCGCCAGTTATTGTGTCTGTAAGCACTCTAGTAATGACTCCACGAGGTAAGATGTTGTACTTGAACTGTGGCGACCTTAGTCCATTTATTGCAGCTCCTGAGTGAGGGTACAGCATGGTGAGATCCCTTTTATACCTGGTTACCTGTCGTGTACAGGTGACCTCTAGGTCTCCACCAGTTGCACCCTCTGGTGGTGCAAGCATAGTGTTTACAGTGTGAAGGTACATCCATAGAAACATAGAAACATAGAAAATAGGTGCAGGAGTAGGCCATTCAGCCCTTCTAGCCTGCACCGCCATTCAATGAGTTCATGGCTGAACATGCAACTTCAGTACCCCCTTCCTGTTTTCTCGCCATAACCCTTGATCCCCCGAGTAGTAAGGACTTCATCTAACTCCTTTTTGAATATATTTAGTGAATTGGCCTCAACTACTTTCTGTGGTAGAGAATTCCACAGGTTCACCACTCTCTGGGTGAAGAAGTTTCTCCTCATCTCGGTCCTAAATGGCTTACCCCTTATCCTTAGACTGTGATCCCTGGTTCTGGACTTCCCCAACATTGGGAACATTCTTCCTGCATCTAACCTGTCTAAACTCGTCAGAATTTTAAACGTTTCTATGAGGTCCCCTCTCATTCTTCTGAACTCCAGTGAATACAAGCCCAGTTGATCCAGTCTTTCTTGATAGGTCAGTCCCACCATCCCGGGAATCAGTCTGGTGAATCTTCGCTGCACTCCCTCAATAGCAAGAATGTCCTTCCTCAAGTTAGGAGACCAAAACTGTACACAATACTCCAGATGTGGCCTCACCAAGGCCCTGTACAACTGTAGCAACACCTCCCTGCCCCTGTACTCAAATCCCCTCGCTATGAAGGCCAACATGCCATTTGCTTTCTTAACCGCCTGCTATACCTGCATGCCAACCTTCAATGACTGATGCACCATGACACCCAGGTCTCGTTGCACCTCGCCTTTTCCTAATCTGTCACCATTCAGATAATAGTCTGTCTCTCTGTTTTTACCACCAAAGTGGATAACTTCACATTTATCCACACTATTCTTCATCTGCCATGCATTTGCCCACTCACCTAACCTATCCAAGTCGCTCTGCAGCCTCATAGCATCCTTCTCGCAGCTCACACTGCCACCCAACTTAGTGTCATCTGCAAATTTGGAGATACTACATTTAATCCCCTCGTCTAAATCATTAATGTACAATGTAAACAGCTGGGGCCCCAGCTCAGAACCTTGCGGTACCCCACTAGTCACTGCCTGCCATTCTGAAAAGTACCCATTTACTCCTGCTCTTTGCTTCCTGTCTGCCAACCAGTTCTCAATCCACGTCAGCACATTACCGCCAATCCCATATGCTTTAACTTTGCACACTAATCTCTTGTGTGGGGACCTTGTCGAAAGCCTTCTGAAAGTCCAAATATACCACATCAACTGGTTCTCCTTTGTCCACTTTACTGGAAACATCCTCAAAAAATTCCAGAAGATTTGTCAAGCATGATTTCCCTTTCACAAATCCATGCTGACTTGGACCTATCATGTCACCATTTTCCAAATGCGCTGCTATGACATCCTTAATAATTGATTCCATCATTTTACCCACTACTGAGGTCAGGCTGACCGGACTATAATTCCCTGTTTTCTCTCTCCCTCCTTTTTTAAAAAGTGGGGTTACATTGGCTACCCTCCACTCGATAGGAACTGATCCAGTGTCAATGGAATGTTGGAAAATGACTGTCAATGCATCCGCTATTTCCAAGGCCACCTCCTTAAGTACTCTGGGATGCAGTCCATCAGGCCCTGGGGATTTATCGGCCTTCAATCCCATCAATTTCCCCAACACAATTTCCCGACTAATAAAGATTTCCCTCAGTTCTTCCTCCTTACTAGACCCTCTGACCCCTTTTATATCCGGAAGGTTGTTTGTGTCCTCATTAGTGAATACCGAACCAAAGTACTTGTTCAATTGGTCTGCTATTTCTTTGTTCCCCGTTATGACTTCCCCTGATTCTGACTGCAGGGGACCTACGTTTGTCTTTACTAACCTTTTTCTCTTTGCACACCTATAGAAACTTTTGCAATCCGCCTTAATGTTCACTGCAAGCTTCTTCTCGTACTCCATTTTCCCTGCCCTAATCAAACCCTTTGTCCTCCTCTGCTGAGTTCTAAATTTCTCCCAGTCCCCGGGTTCGCTGCTATTACTGGCCAATTTGTATGCCACTTCCTTGGCTTTAATACTATCCCTGATTTCCCGAGATAGCCACGGTTGAGCCACCTTCCCTTTTTTATTTTTACGCCAGACAGGAATGTACAATTGTTGTAGTTCATCCATGCGGTCTCTAAATGTCTGCCATTGCCCATCCACAGTCAACCCCTTAAGTATCATTCGCCAATCTATCCTACCCAATTCACGCCTCATACCTTCAAAGTTAGCCTTCTTTAAGTTCTGGACCATGGTCTCTGAATTAACTGTTTCATTCTCCATCCTAATGCAGAATTCCACCATATTATGGTCACTCTTCCCCAAGGGGCCTCGCACAACGAGATTGCTAATTAATCCTCTCTCATTACACAACACCCAGTCTAAGATGGCCTCCCCCCTAGTTGGTTCCTTGACATATTGGTCTCGAAAACCATCCCTTATGCACTCCAGGAAATCCTCCTCCACCGTATTGCTTCCAGTTTGGTTAGCCCAATCTATGTGCATATTAAAGTCACCCACTATAACTGCTGCACCTTTATTGCATGCACCCCTAATTTCCTGTTTGATGCCCTCCCCAACATCACTACTACTGTTTGGAGGTCTGTACACAACTCCCACTAACGTTTTTTGCCCTTTGGTGTTCTGCAGCTCTACCCATATAGATTCCACATCATCCAAGCTAATGTCTTTCTTAACTATTGCATTAATCTCCTCTTTAACCAGCAATGCTACCCCACCTCCTTTTCCTTTTATTCTATCCTTCCTGAATGTTGAATACCCCTGGATGTTGAGTTCCCAGCCCTGATCATCCTGGAGCCACGTCTCCGTAATCCCAATCACATCATATTTGTTAACATCTATTTGCACAGTTAATTCATCCACCTTATTGCGGATACTCCTTGCATTACGACACAAAGCCTTCAGGCTTGTTTTTTTAACACCCTTTGTCCTTTTAGAATTTTGCTGTACAGTGGCCCTTTTTGTTCTTTGCCTTGGGTTTCTCTGCCCTCCACTTTTCCTCATCTCCTTTCTGTCTTTTGCTTATGCCTCCTTTTTGTCTCCCTCTGTCTCCCTGCATTGGTTCCCATCCCCCTGCCATATTAGTTTAACTCCTCACCAACAGCACTAGCAAGCACTCCCCCTCGGACATTGGTTCCGGTCCTGCCCAGGTTCAGACCGTCCGGTTTGTGCTGGGCCCACCTCCCCCAGAACCGGTTCCAATGCCCCAGGAATTTGAATCCCTCCCTGCTGCACCACTGCTCAAGCCACGTATTCATCTGCGCTATCCTGCGATTCCTACTCTGACTAGCACGTGGCACTGGTAGCAATCCCGAGATTACTACTTTTGAGGTCCTACTTTTTAATTTAGCTCCTAGCTCCTTAAATTCATTTCGTAGGACCTCATCCCGTAGTCTTATGTAACTTTACATTGAGTGTACAGGGTATATACTTATATTGTACAGACACAATAATCTTCCTGCACCCTGCATCCTCACTATGTGGATATCATAGGATTACATTGGATTACATAAGATATACGGCACAGAAACAGGCCATTTGGCCCAACCAGACCATGCCGGCGTTTATGTTCCACTCGAGCCTCCTCCCGTCTTTCCTCATCGGAGTTAGATCAGCGTAACCGTCTATTCCCTTCTCCCTCATATGCTTGTCTAGCCTCACCTTAAATCCATCTACACTATTCACTTCAACCACTCCCTGTGGTAGCGAGTTCCACATGCTCACTGCTCTCTGGGTAAAGAAGTTTCTCCTGAATTCCCGACTAGATTTCTTGGTGACGATCTTATCTGATGACCTCTAGTTTTGCTCTTCCCTACAAGTGGAAACTATTGTGTTCCTAACACAGATGAGACTGCACACAGGGCGGTTAAAGTAACAGTGACCTCAGTCTTTATTAAGACACTCCAGAGTGAGGAACAGGCCTTAGGGGCCGGCTTATATACAGTGCTCCCAAGGGATGCTGGAATCCCTGGGGACTTCAGGGGATGCGCTCCCTGGTGGCGGAACATGGGAGTGCATGCTTTACAGATACACAACATCACTCCCCGCCAAAGTCAAAGTGAAAACTATTTACAAGGTGAGGCGGTCGGGAGCCTTTCTTTCCCTGGTGGACCGCCTCGGTACAATCGTCTGTTCTGGTGTGTTGGCTGTGCCCTCGCTGGGCTGGCGTGTTGTTGGCCCTACAGGGCTGCTGGGTGAGCCTGGTCTTGCTGGGCTGTTGGGCGTGATGGGTTCGAATTTCCTGGTCTGGGGTGGTGTCGTTGATCCTTTGGGTGTGTGTTGTGGGCTCAAAAAAGGTTGTGTCTGCTGTGGGTTGTTCAAGGCAGTCTGTGAACCGCAGCCTCATTTGGTCCAGGTGCTTTCTACAAATTTGTCCATTGTCTAGTTTGATTACAAACACCCTACTCCCTTCTTTAGCTCTCACCGTGCCCGCGATCCACTTGGGACCATGTCCATAGTTTAGCACATACACAGGGTCATTCAAATCAATTTCCCGTGACACAGTGGCGCGACCATCGTTTACATTTTGTTGCTGCCGCTTGCTCTCTACCTGATCATGCAGGTTGGGGTGAACCAGTGAGAGCGTGGTTTTAAGTGTCCTTTTCATGAGTAGCTCAGCCGAGGGCACCCCTGTGAGCGAGTGGGGTCTCGTGCGGTAGCTGAGCAGTACTCGGGACAGGCGGGTTTGGAGTGAGCTTTCTGTGACTCGTTTAAGGCTCTGTTTGATTGTTTGCACTGCCCGCTCTGCCTGCCCATTGGAGGCTGGTTTAAACGGGGCCGAGGTGACATGTTTGATCCCATTGCGGGTCATGAATTCTTTAAATTCGGCACTGGTGAAACATGGCCCATTGTCACTGACCAGTATGGCAGGCAGGCCATGGGTGGTGTCGAAATCTCGACTCTTAATATAAGACTCTAACACAATCAACTCCGGTAGCTATTCCTTTAATAAGTTTTACTTGCAGCAAGGAAGAGTCTCATTCAGTCAAAGGCTAAGCGAAGACTCCCAATATGGTACAGTTTCACAAGGTATTTTTACAGTAGAAAAAATAAGTTATGGTTCCATCCTGTGTATTGGTTCTGCCTTTGCAGTCAGCGAAAACAGATAAAGAGTTAATGATTACCACATCCTTGTCTTGACATTTTTTTTTCAAATGTCTCCTTTGTCAGTGTTTTTGGTGGGCCAGTCAGCAATAACTCGATTCGGGTGTAATAACGTGCTATCACCGTCTTTGCATCGTTTTAGGATTGTCAACTTTCCTGGCCAGTTATTTGGGCCCATGATTTCCATAGTGGTTGATTGGGTACTTAGCTTCTTCCATATTATGGATGAGTTCTGTACAAGAGATAATGGCTGGTAATTTGATTATCTCTTAGGGGGTGAATTGGTGCTGCATCTTTACAACCTTTATCCAGCCCCTCTAAGGTCTGGTATAGCGACAGATGATTGATAATACAGGGGAGCACAATGGGTGATACTTATCTCAGTAGGACAGTCTTAATGTTGTCTGGTGGCTATTAATCAGCTATCAGCAGTTTCAGTCAAGGTTAGCATGTTTATGCAAACAGACTGTCTGTTGCAGAAGTTTCTAGCTGGACCAGGACTCCATTTTGTTCTGTGGCAAAAAGGGTACAAAAAAACAGTGTAATGCAACTTTAAAAATACATTTCCACATTCCCCCCTTTTGTCCTTCACAAGGACAACTTAATCCATTCCAATCTTGCATAGTCTTTCTATTTCCATTTCCACACAAGAACCTTCAGTAGTTGTTGCTACCATAACCCTATCAGTGGTCTCGGTTGGTAACACTTTTTTTCCCAACCTGGCACAGTAACACTTGACTAAGACAAACAAAAGATATAGGGCGAAGACTATCAGCAAGAATATGATCAAACCCTGTACCAAAGATCTCCCTAGGGATCCCAACCATCCCGATGCCCAATCCCACAAGGTGGTACCGTCCTGGCCAATAGTTTGTTTGTACTCTATTACCTTTTTCCTAATATATTCAGCTCGATTGCCAATCTCTTCTGACTTATCCGGCATATATGTACAGCATTCTTCACCCATTAACGCGCATGTCTCTCCTTCTTTGGCTAGGAGATAATCTAAGACCATACGATTTTGGAGAGCCACTGTTCGAATGGCTACCATTTCATCATTCACCCCTTTGAATGCTTGGGAAGTTGCGTTGGCTACTGATTCGACGAAATTAGCCAGTTCCTGTAATTGCCATTCGGTTGATGCTATTCCATAGGGTGGTATCATTACCTTGAATATTCCATTTAACCATGTCAAATCCCGTTTAAGTCTATGACTCCATAGGCATCCCTTAGAGTCTTTGTTGTCCGAATAACGGGTATCACATATCCTAAGTAACAGGACCCTGTCCTGTTGGCTGGTAACCATGGGTAGGCTTTATGGCCACAAATAAAGTAGGTGCAATTAAAAGACGTCAGCTTTTGGTCCTTTCATGCCATCCATACTCGAGTGGTCTCACCTTCCCACCCTTCACCTGAGGCTTTATTATGGACCATTGTCCAGTTAACGGTTGCTATCTTTCTCCCGTCAGTGGGATTAGTTGTGGCTTGCCATTTAGTCATTTGGGAACACTTGCTGTGTCCCATTTCTGGTCCTTTCGTCTCATTACTCACTAGGCATATTATACCTTCAGGATTTCCTATTCTGGGAGTAATGCTTAGGAAGGGTGGCTGATGGTTATTATCATAATTGGGCTGGTACCATCCCTGGAAGGTTGTAAGTTTATACCCTGCCGACCTCCATTCTGTTAGATCCTTCGAATCTGACACCTTGGTTAGGTTTGTCTTATTTTGCACTATCAACCATTCTACCATTTCTGATTCGTTAAAGGGGACAGATCTCAGGGGAATACCCCCTTCGGAGTGGACAGGTACATGGGAACATATCCAACAACTAGACAAGTTTCTTTCTTGAGCATACTTATGACTCAGTGCCATAAATACATTTACCTGCAGTTCCCTTCGTTCGCGTTTCTGTACCCCTGGTATTATCAATAACGCAAAACAAAACCCTGTCAGTCCCCATAGTCTGTACAATTCCTTATTAGGTCTTCCTTTTTCTGTTCCTCTGGTTCCTTCTTCCCTTCCTCCTGGTTGGGTGCCCTTTTGCAATGGGATGCATGGATCCATGTTGGTCTTTCCTTTACCTTGATTGCAGTATTGGTCGCCAGCAAGACCTGGTACGGCCCTTCAAATCTTGATTGTAGACTGCTTTTCCTTTTAAAGATTTTGATGTAAACAAATTCCCCTGGCTCCAGATTATGACACTTCCCTTCCGCTGGCTTGACTTGAGCTTCTTTTACTGCAAATGAAAGCTGGAAACACATTTGGTTAGTGCAATATGATAATTCAACATATTTTCTTCCATTTTGTGGATGTCCATTTGTTTTGCAGTAAATGGTGCTGTAAAAGGTAGTCGTTGGGGACGTCCCATAACTATCTCATGCGGTGACAGGCCTCTTGTTCTGTTGGTTGCAGATCGCATTACCATCAAAGCTAAGGGCAGCAGTTCTGTCCATTTCAGTCCAGTGTCATTGCATAATTTTTCCAGCTTATTTTTAAGCATTCCATTATATCTTTCAACAAGTCCAGCTAATTGTGGATGATAACTGCAATGAAAACGTTGGTTAATCTGTAAAACTTTACACATTTCTTTTATAACAGTTCCCGTCAAATGTGACCCATTATCACTCGAAAGCTTAGCAGGGATTCCGAAGCGCGGTACGATTTCTTTTAACAAAAATTTAGCAACAGTAGTGGCATCGGCCTTTTTACATGGAAAGGCTTCAATCCATCTAGAGAACACATCTACAATAACTAATACATACTTGAATCCCATACACATAGGTAATTCAATAAAATCCATTTGTAAATGTACAAAAGGCCGCATTGGATTTGGGTGGGAGGCAGATTCTACTTTTTCCGTCTTACCCGGATTCATTGTCTGACAGGTAACACAATTGTCACAGATTTGTTTTGCAATTGCCAAAATACCTGGTGCATACCAAGTTGCCAAAATATAATCTGCCAATCCCCCTTTGCCTGCATGTGTGAATGTATGAACACATCGGGCAATCCATGGAAGTAAGGATCTGGGGGCCACCACGCGGCCATCATGGTGAACCCATATTCCTTCTGGATTTTTATAACATTGATCCTTCGTCCAGGTCACCACCTCCTCCGTACTGGCCTGTGTCTGAAAGGTCAGCATGTCATTAATAGTAGGTGGTGGGTCTGAGCAATTATTTTTCCTTAGTGGGAACAATGACACCTGCATCCCCCCTTTTGACAGAGCTGCTGACTTAGCTGCATTATCAGCTCTGTCATTCCCAAGTGCCACCTCATTCGACTGGCCTGTATGTGCTTGGCATTTGATAATGGCAAGTTTTAAGGGGCATTGAATGGCTCGCAGAAGATTTTCCACTTGTTCTGCATTTTTGATAGTGGTTCCTGAAGAAGTCAGGTACCCGCGAATTTTCCAAATTTGTCCATAGTCATGTGTTACTCCAAAAGCATACCTGTAGTCAGTGTAGATATTAACTGTTTATCCTTCAGCCAGAATACAGGCTCGAGTTAACGCAAACAATTCGGCTTGTTGGGCTGAAAAAGAGTCTGGAAGAGAGGCTGTTTCGACAACATTAAACTGGGTTACAATTGCATAAGCCGCTTTAGGTTGGCCCCTATCATTTCGTAAGGCTGATCCGTCAACATAGTACACTAGATCAGGGTTACACATTGGTACATCTGTTAAATTGATACGTGGTTTAGTCACTAATTCGGTTACCATTTCACATGAATGGGGTTCGCCGTCTTTTTCCGTGGGGAGTAGAGTGGCTGGATTTAAGGTAGTACATCTTTTAATGATAAGGTTCGGATTTGATAACAGTTCAACTTCATATTTAGTGGTTCTTGCAGAAGTTAGGTGTTGAGTGGCACATTTAGTAAGTCAAATCTCGACAGAGTGTGGGATATATAAAACGGTTTGATGATTTAGAGTTATTGTCTGAGCCTGTTGTACAGCGTAATAAGCTGCTCCCAAGAAGGAAGACATCCTGGTAGTCCGCGTGCCACTGGATCTAGTTGGGTACTGAAATACGCTATCGGTCGCTGCCTGTCCCCATGTAACTGAGTCAAAACAGATTGTGCAAAACCCGACTTGTGATGAACAAATAAGTTGAATGGCTTAGTGCAATCTGGTAATCCCAAGGCTGGTGCTGAAGTGAGGGACTGCTTAAGATTCTGGAAAGGATTCCAGGATACTTCATTCCAAATCAACTTTTCTGGTAGTGAGGGCATGGATATGTCTAACAATGGTCTAACAATCTCGGAATAACTCATAATCCATTGCCTGCAAAATCCTGACATGCCTAGGAAATGTTTCATTTCTCTCTTGGTTATTGGTAGTGGAGCAGAGCAGATTGTTTTTACTCTGTCTTGTGTCAATTGTCTCATGTCTCTGACCAATTCGTGCCCGAGATACCGAACCCTTTCTGAGACAAATTGTAACTTCGCCTTTGACACTTTGTGTCCTTTCGAGGCCAAGGCTTTTAATAACACAAAAGAATCTGTTTCGCAAGCTAATTTGTAGGGTGAGGCGAGCAGTAAGTCAGCAACATACTGTACAAGTGTAGAACCTGCTGGTAAAACTACATCTTCCAGATCCCTCTTTAGGCATTGTGAAAATATAGTACGGCTTTCAGTAAATCCCTGCGGGAGTCTTGTCCACGTATATTGGCATCTTTTATACGTGAAGGCAAACAGGAATTGGGACTCTGGGTGAATGGGTATTGAGAAAAATGCCGAACATAGATCAATCGTTGAGGTTGCCGGAATACTGGTAAGTATAGTCGCAGGATTGGGTACCACCGGATAAGTTGGGAATACAGAATGATTCACAGCTCGTAGGTCTTGGACAAATCTCCATTTGTCACTATTGGGCTTCTGAACCGGAAAAATCGGTGTGTTACACGGACTTCCAGTTCGAACTATTATTCCCTGTGCCAGCAGAGATGTAATGACTGGCTCGATACCTTGTCCTGCGGCTGGAGACAAGGGGTATTGGGGTTTCTTAGGAAGTGGTACGGTCGAATTGATCGCTACCTTATATGGTTGTGCGGTAAGCATCGTTCCTACTTCATTAGAGTGTGTAGACCAAAGTTGCTCTGGGACCTTAGCAAGAAGTTCTGCGGTTCCTTGTTGCAATGGAAAGCTAGTGACCGAAAGTATCTTTTCTTCGAAGATAGCATCGAAATATATTTTCCTATTCAACTTGACAGAATAGCCTTCCCCTCCCTCATGTTGCCTCAGAGTTCCATTAAGTGTGTGCCATTTCTCTTGTACTGGAGATCCTTGCATTCTCTTAACCATTCGTCCTAAATCCTGGGGTTTATATGTGTCTGCAACTGCAAGGGTGCAGTGTAGAACGCTACCTTTAACCCTAAACAAGGTCTGATTGTGGGAGGATAATTCAACCCCTGCTGCTATTCCCTCAGGTCCGATAAAAATTTGTTCAATCATCAATTGATGTTTACGGTGCAGGAATGGTTGATAAAAGAATTGTGCTGTAGCGTCTGATCCAGTTTTGTCATAATACGCTGTACAGTGTAATATTTCGTGCCAATTTCCCAAGTTTTGAGATTTGAGGTAGGCTGTGATTAACCTTGTCACACACCAATATGAACCAACCAAATAGGATAGGGTTTTGCTTAGTGTGGGGTCCAAATTTTTCCAGGCATACAATATGGGTGTTGTGGGTTGAAGTAGTGAATATGCCCCACATTTATCTATGGGGACTCGAACCTCCATACCGGTTGGAGAACAGAGGATAGTGGCATTCATTTTACATAATAGGTCACGTCCACACAGATTTACTGGAACCTCCTTAGACAGTAAGAATGAATAACTATCTTCGTAATCTTCTAATTGTACATTGATAGGGTCAGAGACAAACATTTGCTGCGCGTGTCCAGATAGTCCAATCACTGAGGTTTGGTTAGTGGAAGTGAGAATTCCCTTTGTATCTTCCCTCGAAAGGACCGAATAGGTGGCGCCAGTATCCACTAGGAATGGAATATCCCTTCCTTGTATTCGTATTTTTACTTCAGGTTCTCCTATGGCATTTAACGAAACGACGGGTAGCTGTTTGCTCGTAGCTCTTGGATCTGGGATTGGGCGTCATTGATCATTATAAGGATAATTTGATCGTTGGCCGAATTGATTTTGATTCTGTGGTCCAAATGGATTTTGAACAGAGAAATTAGTCTGAGATCGAGCATGTACCTGGACTTGGGTCGCATATGGGTTGGGTTCTCGAGGTGGAGGAGGTGGTCTATTACCGGCCTGTTGAGCCCAATCATAATTTGGTTGTTGCTGTTTTGACGGGCAATTTCTAGCCCAGTGTCCAGTCTGACCACAATTGTAACAGGTGCTATATTGTCCTTGCCCTACACCTCCTCCCACTCTTCCCCTAAAATTTCTTCCTCTGCCTCGTCCTCTTCCTCTACCTTGTGGAGGGCAGTAGGAAGGTGTCGCTGGGGCGGGTGTTGTTGGAGCTGCTTGTTCCATAAACACGGTGACCTTGCTTTTAGATTCTCTATTTCGCTCTTGTATGTCCTTTAACATAGATACTGTGGTGTATGTAGGCACCTTTAGTAATGACTCCATGAGGCAGGGTTTGGTGCTTTAACTGTGCAAACCTGCAGTCCTTGATTAGCAGCTCCTGAGTGCTGACAACAAGCTGTGTGATCCTTTTTATACTGGGTTACCTGCCGTGTGCAGGAAACCCCTGGGTCTCCAGCAACAGCACCCTCTAGTGTACCGGTACGGTGTGTACAGTACAAGGGTACATTCAATGTTGTATGACAGTGTTACAGACATCACACCATGAACAGGCATGCCTACACAACAATATTCCCCCTGAGCATTTTTCATATCCTAGTTGTCATGACGAGGGGAGATGATCAGTGGTGGGCTATGGGAGGTTGTGATGAGGGTTGTGTGGTTGCCAGGTGTGACCCCTGTGCTTGAGGCTGGCCTCGTAGGTTTCCCCTCCCTCACACACAAACCAAGTGGGTGTCACTGTTGTGAGATCCCTCAGGGAGGTAGCCACGGCAGCAGTGGGTGGTGTGTATACACTGTGATGTGGATAGTTGTGGGGTGGTGGGCAGGGCCACAAGACTCGGTGGGCTCCTTGTCCACCAATGGGGATGAGGGTCAGGTCATCCCAGGGTTTGCCAGGGAAGCTGAAGGGTATTGTCCTCGTGCTTCTGGTGTTGGCCCTGGTGGCCAGGGGCTGTAGGGCTGGTCTGGTGCAGGTTGCCATTGGTGGTGGCTGGGCTGCCCATTGACCACTGTCCCTGTAGTGGGTCTGCTCCCACTGCATGTGTGTGTGTCCTGCAAGAGGCATCACATTCGTTCCAAAGGTCCAGGCTACATGGTCAGGTAGCCTGCTGGCCCTGGGGGTCTCCCACAGGTGGATTCCATTGGCATTAGCATGGTCCCTGTAGGACCCAATGTCCTTTGGCAGTGTCCTACCAGTATACATGACACCTTGGCTCTGATCACATATAGTCGAGCCTGCATTATACATTCTAGCACTTGCATCACTTTTGGGTGTCCTGGTTTCAACGGACATGGTTACATTAGGCATTTCACAATCTCTATCATTATTGTTAAGCATAATATACTTGTTCTTAACCTTACTGACACCTGCATTCATCTCATTAGTCACATTAGTTAAACCAGCATCACAATCCATGGTTACATTGCATACATTTTCATACTTGCACCCTTTAATTGCATCTTTAACTTTAAAGTCCGTGTACTCAAGTAGTTGGAACTTCCCCTTTAAATTTTTTTGGTTACCGGTCTCCTTTAAGGGAGCTTTCAAATCCGATTGGCCGCTCGATATCACATGATACTCCTCCATGTTGACTCGCATTTTGAATGCAGGTCTGCTGCTCACCAAGCAGCAGCCATTTTGTGGTGCTCTTTTCTTCCACGTTCTTGTGGTGCTGCAGCCATTTTGTGATCTTGTTGCAGGCAGGCTGTGGTGCTCTTTTCTTCCACAGCACCACTTCGCCTGATGTGGACCTGGTTCATCCAATTCCTGCCCAGCAGCGTGGGACCATCGCTGGCTACAATCCACACGGGGAGTTTATGCAACACGCCGCCCTGGGAGACCTGGATGTCTACACTGCCAACAATTTGGATTTTACCTTTGGTATAGGTGAGCAGCTTTGCCTGGACAGGGGACAGTTTTGGTCGAGTGCCAGGATTCCTCCAAATTTTTTCAAAGGTCATTGGCTCATCACAGACTGGCTCGCCCCTGTGTCGATCTCCATGGAGACTGGGACCCCGTCGATGTCCACTTCCATCATCCACGGAGAACTTCCGGTGGAGCAGGTAAAGATTCCATACTCCTCTCCCAGGGCTTGAGCAGCTTCATCTTCATCTGTGTCGGAGCCCCGGTGAGTAGCCAACTCATCAGAGACACAGTGAGTACAGCCTTTTCTGCACATTCTCTGAAGGTGCCCTTTTTCTTTGCAGCCTTTGCATGCATAGTCTTTGTAGCGGCACTGGTGGGCCCTGTGGTTTCCTCCACAGCGCCAGCACGGGGCCATCCGGTTTGCCCCATGTGGCGGACTCAGGGTTGCGGGACTCGGGGCAGCATTTCTGCCTTTAGAAGTGTCCATGCGGTGCACTGCGCTCGCCGGTTTAGAGTCCTGGGTCAGTATTCGCCTGGAGTCGCTGGCCGAAACCATGTAGGCCTGGCTCACTTGAATTGCTTTCTGCAGGGTGACCGTGATGTCAGCCGAGAGCAATTTGTGTAGGAGGCCTTCGTGGCCGACTCCGATGACAAATATGTCCCTTAGTGCTTCATTAAAGTGGTCGCCAAACTCACACGGTGCAGCTAGTCTTCTTAAGTGTGCAGCATACTTGGCAATTTTTTGGCCCTCAGGTCGCTGGTAAGTGTAGAACTGGTGCCTGGCTGTGAGGATGCTTTCTTTTGGTTTTAGTTGTTCCTGTATGATTGTTACAAGTTCCTCATAGCTCTTGGTGGTTGTCTTCTCCGGGGCTAGTAAGTCCCTGACGAGACCGTAGATGGTGGGCCCACAACTGCTAAGCAGGATGGCCCTGCGTTTGTTCGGTAGTGTGGGCCAGTGTGTCCCCGTCCAGGTCGTTGGCTGTAAAGAAGTGTTCCAATCTTTCCACAGAAGCATCCCAATCTTCCCCCTCTGTAAAATGCTGTAAGTTGCTGAGGTTAGACATGTTGAGCGTGTAATTCGTGATCCCGTATTCCCGTCGCCAGTTGTAGTGTATGTAGGCGCCTTTAGTAATGACTCCACGAGGCAGGGTACGGTACTTAAACTGTGCAGACCTGCAGTCCTTGATTAGCAGCTCCTGAGTGCTGACAACAAGCTGTGTATTCCTTTTTATACTGGGTTACCTGCCGTGTGCAGGCATGCCTTTTCACGGTGTGATGTCTGTAACACTGTCATGCAACATTGAATGAACCCTTGTACTGTACACACCTTACCGGTACACTAGAGGGTGCTGTTGCTGGATTGGGGAAAAGGCCTCCCAACATCTTCCCCAGAACCCCTCTCCTGGCTTCGTGCCGGGATCTGCATTGGGAGTCTCTCGATGGGTTTTAAAATCTGTGAATTTTGTCTCGAATTCGGCAAATTTAGTGTCCTTTAACCATGCTTTCAGCAAAATTTGACCATCTAATATACTGGATTTGTGGCACAAGATGATCACTTTTAATTGGTCTATGGCCTTTTCAATATTGGTTTTAGGGTCTGCCAATCCTTCCACAATTGTGCTTAACTCATTTGATGACCATGGTCGATAAATAGGAATCGGAGCTCCGTCAGGGATTGGATTGGGGAAAAGTCTTAATGGGAATGCGGATGGCTCCAGGACACTGGACCTTTGTCCACGAGCCTGACTTTGCGTACTACCTGCAGGGCCGTCATGGTATTTATTTCCTTGTGACGGATCTACTTCTCCTGTAGCCGCACCTGCATTGTTGGGAGCGGGTGTTACCCCGTCTCCCTGTGCTCCGGCCTGAGGAGCACCCCCCGGGGGTGGAACATATGATGGTGGTCGATGGCTGTAGGGAGTCCAATCATCGTCCCATTCCTCATCCTCATCTTTTTCCCAACCCTTAGGGGCACTTGGTGAGTGTGCCTTTGTCTCTTTAGCAACCATAACAGATGGATGTTTGCTATGTCTAGGGCGATTCACCTGCTCTACTCGTTCATCCACCTGCTTTCTCCCTCGAGTACACTGCTTGCTAACTCTTAGGCTCTTCTCGTGTCGTTCCTCAGCTTCCCTTTTCCAATCTCCAAATGCCGACCAATTTACTTTCTTTTTCCCTCTTCTACCTGGATCTCTGTCTATAAGGCACTCCTCTAGACATGTTATTCTCTCTAAATTAAATGAACCATTGGGTGGAAATGGCCTGTTTTCACCCTTAGTCCATTTTACCCATTTTTTTAGGTGGTCAATTGAAGACTGACCACAATTCTGGAGCATAAAATAGGCTGGTGTGCCCTTTGGTGATGGTTTACTTGCTCCAGCACCCATTCTGGATGATTAAGATTTTTCACAATTTCTGATCTCACAATCCTTTCAGTCAACGAGTTCTCGACGCCCACTTCTCCTGGCCGTTACGTGGCCTGAAAAGGCCCTTAATTCGGGCTCAGTCTGGGTGTGTGAGATATGTTGACACGAACCAACCGTAGTTGATCAATCAGTTACTGTTTCTTTTCTCAATCAATCCTTGTTTTTTCTCGAATCACAATTTTCCCTCGTGACTCTTCCCGTTTCTCTAATTGCAATGTCGCACAAAGGTATTGAACACAACAGTATAACAAAGACAACTAGGACAATCAACATTCACACGGGTATACAAATCATAGCCTGAAACTCTATCTAAACAAATAGTCAATTCTCAGTCTGCATTGTACGCCACTACAGACCGAGTCCTTAACTTATCTTAAAAACATTTATGGTCTTATCACACAAGGGCCCGGATCCTATTACACAAGGACCCTGTCCCTTCTAAGGTAGTCCTACTGCACAAGGAACTTTCCTTTAGGGACTTGTATTATCCTACCAAACAAGGATAATTCCCTTTATGGTCCTAGCACACAAGGACTCTGATCCTATCACACAAGGATCATCGATCAATAGCGCTCTTTTTACCTTATACTAATGAAAATCTCCCCGGACTGTTTCCAGATCGGATATTTTCAG
The DNA here is from genome assembly GCF_044704955.1 of Pristiophorus japonicus. Classification (NCBI taxonomy): domain Eukaryota; kingdom Metazoa; phylum Chordata; class Chondrichthyes; family Pristiophoridae; genus Pristiophorus; species Pristiophorus japonicus. The sequence continues at coordinate 22,793,344 of NC_092010.1, forward strand.
GATCAGATCCCTTCTGCCTATAAGCTGAGAAGGAAATGATTACAAAAATAACTTTAGCTCTTAAATGTCGAGTCTCGTAGATCGCAGTACCTCCACTGTGGACAACAGATTACATATGCGATTCAACAGTAAAGAGACCTCTTGCGAGCAAAAGGCTCACCTTATTCTGGCCAGTGAAGCCCTTCACTGAAGAGGCACTATGCCGGCATCTGTTCACTCACAGAGTAGAGAGTAAGCGATCTCGGTGGAACCTCCAAGAAGTAACTGTCAAAATCTCGACTCTCAATATAAGACAATCAGCTCCGGTAGATGTTCCTTTAATAAGTTTTACTTGCAGCAAGGAAGAGTCTCACTCAGTCAAAGACTAAGCAAAGACTCCCAATATGGTACAGTTTCACAAGGTATTTATATAGTAGAAAAAACAAGTTATGGTTCCATCCTGTGTATTGGTTCTGCCTTTGCAGTCAGCGAAAACAGATAAAGAGTAAATGATTACCAGATCCTTGTCTTGACATTTTTTTTTCAAATGTCTCCTTTGTCAGTGGTTTTGGTGGGCCAGTCAGCAATAACTCAATTAGGATGTGATAATGTGCAATCACCAGCTTTGCATTGTTTTAGGATTGTCCAGTTTCCTGGCCAGTTATTTGGGCCCATGATTTCCATAGTGGTTGATTGGGTACTTAGCTTCTTCCATATTATGGATGAGTTCTGTACAAGAGATAATGGCTGGTAATTTGATTATCTCTTAGGGGGTGAATTGGTGCTGCATCTTTACAACCTTTATCCAGCCCCTCTAAGGTCTGGTATAGCGACAGATGATTGATAATACAGGGGAGCACAATGGGTGGTACTTATCTCAGCAGGACAGTCTTAATGTTGTCTGGTGGCCATTAATCAGCTATCAGCAGTTTCAGTCAAGGTTAGCATGTTTATGCAAACAGACTGTCTGTTGCAGAAGTTTCTGGCAGGACCAGGACTCCATTTTGTTTTATGGCAAAAAGGGTACAAAAAAACAGTGTAATGCAACTTTAAAAATACATTTCCACAGTGGCAAACATTGCCCTCAGGCTTTCAATAGTGGCGGTGGCGGTGCTCCCCGACATTATTTCACATTTAATCCATTTTGAAAAAGCATCCACCACCACCAGGAACATTTTACCGAGAAACGGGCCCGCATAGTCGACCATGGTCTGGAGGGCCAGGACCACAAACTTAATGGTGCCTGTCTGGGCACGTTGCTTAACTGAGCACATACGCTGCATTGCCGTACACAGAACTCTAAGTCACAGTCGATACCGGGCCACCACACATGGGATCTGGCTATCGCTTTCATCGTTACTATACCTGGGTGTGTGCTGTGGAGATCCGAGATGAACGTCTCCCTGCCCTTTTTGGGTAGCACTACGCGGTTACCCCACAACAGGCAGTCTGCCTGAATGGACAGCTCGTCCTTTCGCCGCTGGAACGGCTTGATTCGCTCTTGCATTTCAATGGGGATGCTGGCCCAGCTCCCATGTAGTACACAGTTTTTTACTAGGGACAGCAGAGGATCTTGGCTGGTCCAAGTCCTAATCTGGCGGCCGTGACAGGTGATTTATCATTTTCAAACGCTTCCATGACCATCAACAAGTCTGCGGGCTGCGCCACCATCAACAAGTTTGCAGGCTGGGCAATGGTAGCCGACTGAGAGCATCCGCACAGTTCTCGGTACCTGGCCTATGGCGGATGGTATAGTTATATGCTGATAGCGCGAGTGCCCACCTTTGTATGCGGGCTGAAGCATTAGTATTTATCCCCTTGTTTTCAGCGAACAGGGATATGAGGGGCTCGTGATTGGTTTCCAGCTCAAATTTGAGGCAAACAGGTACTGATGCATTTTCTTTACCCCGAACACACACTCTAATGCCTCTTTCTCAATCATGCTGTGGGCCCTCTCGGCCTTAGACAAGCTCCTGGTGGCATAGGCGACAGGTTGCAACTTCCCCGCAACGTTAGCTTGTTGTAATACACACCCAACACCGTACGACGACGCGTCACATGCTAGCACAAGTCTTTTACACAGGTTATACAATACAAGCATTTTGTTGGAGCATAAAATGTTTCTGGCTTTCTCAAAAGCAATGATTTGTTTTTTTCCCCATACCCAGTCCTCACCTTTACGCAATAACACATGTAGGGGCTCTAAGAGGGTGCTTAACCCTGGTAGGAAGTTACCAAAATAGTTGAGGAGTCCCAGGAACGACCGCAGCTCCGTGACGTTCTGTGGCCTGGGTGCGTTCCTGATAGCCTCTGTCTTGGCGTCTGTGGGCCGAATGCTGTCTGCCGCGATCTTTCTCCCCAAAAACTCCACTTCTGTTGCCATGAAGACGCATTTCGACCTCTTCAGCCTCAGCCCTATGCGATACAGTCGCTGGAGGACCTCCTCCAGGTTTTGTAGGTGCTCGACGGTGTCCCGACCCGTGACCAATATGTCGTCCTGAAAAACCACCATGCGTGGTAACAACTTGAGTAGGCTCTCCATGTTTCTCTGGAAGATCACTGTAGCTGACCGAATTCCAAACTGGCATCTGTTGTCGATGAACAGTCCCTTGTGTGTGTTGATGCAGGTGAGGCCCTTTGAAAACTCCTCCAGCTCCTGCGTCATGTAGGCCGAAGTCAGGTCGAGCTTGGTGAACGTCTTGCCTCCTGCCAGCATCGCAAATAAGTCGTCTGCCTTAGGTAGCGGGTATTGGTCCTGTCGCGAGAAACGATTAATAGTTACTTTATAATCGCCGCAAATCCTGACCGTGCCATCACTTTTGAGTACTGTAACAATTGGGCTGGCCCACTCGCTGAATTCCACTGGGGAGATGATGCTCTCGTGTTGCATCCTGTCCAGCTCAATTTCCACTCTCTCCCTCATCACGTGAGGTACCGCTTGCGCCTTGTGGTGGATGGGTCGTGCCTCTGGGACCAAGTGGATCCGCACCTTCGCCGCGGAAAAGTTTCCAATGCCTGGCTCAAAAAGGGAAGGAAATTTATTAAGAACTTGGGTATATGAGGCCTCATCGACATGTGATAGCGCTCAGATGTCATCCCAGTTCCAGCGGATTTTGCCCAGCCAGCTCCTTCCAAGCAGTGTGGGACCATCGCCCGGGACAATCCAGAGAGACAGTTCGTGCACCGTGCCCTCGTAGGTGACCTTGACCATGGTGCTGCCCAGGACAGTGTTGAGCTCTTTGGTGTACATTCTCAGTTTTGTGTGGATGGGGCTCAGGCTGGTCTGAGTGCCTTGTTGCACCACAGTCTCTCAAACATCTTTTTACTCATGATGGATTGGCTAGCGCCAGTGTCCATTTCAATGGCTATGGGTAAGCCATTCAATTTAACATTTAGCATTATAGGTGGCCATTTCGTCAAAAATGTGTGCACCACGTGTACTTCAGTATCTGCCTCCTCTCTCTGAGGCTCGAAATTGCTTTGATCCAACATGGACCGATCTTCCTCTGCCACGTGGTGGTTAGCAGGTTTTGCAGAGCTTGCAGCTCATCTGCAATCTCATTGGAGGTGCCCCATTGTTCCACAGCTCTTGCAAACATACCCTTTGAAGCGGCATGAATTGGTTGAATGAAAGCCTCCACAACGCCAACAAGGTGTGGATTGCCTTGCATTCATCCTTTGTTGGGGACTCTGAGTCATCTGGGTCACGTGAGGCCTGCTGGCAGTTGCAGACTCGTGGTTTCTGCCCTGTACATTTCTGCTCGCAAACACAGTTCCAGTTAATTTATGAACATTGCTAGCACTTGTGTGCTGAAAGATTTGTTTGGTGTTATCACTGATGGATATAAATGTTTGTGCTAACGCAATGGCCTTACTGAGAGTCGGTGTCTCAACAGTCAAAAATTTTTGTGGGATGGTCTCGTGGTCAATGCCCAGTACAAAAAAGTCTCTGAGCATTTGTTCCAGGCAGCCATCAAACTCACATTGTCCTGCAAGTCGCCTTAGCTCGGCGACGTAGCTTGCCACTTCCGGACCTTCAGATCGCTGGCACATGTTGAACCGATACCTCGCCATCAGCACGCTCTTCCTTGGGTTAAGATGCTCCAGAACCAGCGTCCACAGCTCCTCATACGACTTATCTGTGGGTTTTACCGGATCCAGAAGATTCTTCATGAGGCTGTTGGTCGGTGCCCCGCAGCCTCTGAGGAGGATCGCTCTTCTTTTTGCAGCGCTTCCTTCTCTGTCCAGCTCGTTGGCTACAAAGTACTGGTCTAGCCGTTCGACATAGGCTTCCCAGTCCTCACCCTCCGAGAACTTCCCCAGGATGCCCACGGTTTGCTGCATCTTTGCATTGGATTCATATACTCGTTGCCAGTTATGGTGTTCCTAACACAGATGAGACTGCACACAGGGAGGTTAATGTAACAGTGACCTCGGTCTTTATTAAGACACTCCAGAGTGAGGAACGGGCCTTAAGGGCCGGCTTATATACAGTGCTCCCAAGGATGCTGGGATCCCTTGGGACTTCAGGGGATGCACTCCCTGGTGGCGGAACATGGGAGTGCATGCTTTACAGATACACAACAGAAACATTCTCTTTGTATGCACTCTATTAAAACCTTTCAGAATTTTAAAGACCTCTAGTAGGTCACCCCTCAGCCTTCTCTTTTCAAGAAAAAAGAGACGCAGCCTGTTCATCCTTTCCTCATATGTATACCCTCACATTTCTGGAAATCTTTTTTGCACTGTTGGAGTGGATTTTCGGACATAGCAAATCATGATGGGGTAAGCCAACTATCTGCCTTGCCACTAAATGAACTTTGTACCAAGAAGCCTATCTGCTGTCCGCTGACATGAATTCTGCAGCAACAAGTGACTCATGGCCAGGTGCAGGCCACTGTTTCATAGAAAGCTTTACAACAGAATAACTAACCACAAAAGAAGATAAAGAGGAAGGACCCCCAAACTTGCGCCATGCTATCAGGTTTCACTAGGACTAAAAGGTTGTGCAACAATATGATTGGTTGTATGTAAATGAATTGCGTTGCCATATGGATTGATTGGTTGTATGTAAATGAATTTAAATGATTGTATTCCGCCCTCTGTAAACTGCTTATAACCCCGCGGCACCAGGCATTGGGGAGAAGGTGCTTCGCAAGTCGCGGGACCTCAACTCTTCTCCCAGAGCTCTGTTAGCAATAAAGTTGTCTCTCTTACCTTACCAGAGTCTATGTGAATTTATTTTCACTAACAGCACCCTCTCCAGTTCCTCCATGTCCTTTTCATAATATGGTGGCCAGAACTGCACGCAGTACTCTAAGTGTGGTCTAACCAAGGTTCGATACAGGTTTACCATAAATTCCCTGGAGAAGAAAGCACAGGAAGATATAAAAAAGTAAGAAGAAAGCAAATGTATTTTAAGGAGAAATAATCTTATGATTATTTGCATTTAAAATTAATAGCACAAAAAAAAATCATTTTTGGCTAATTAAAAGCCCTTTGATAGTTTTACTAAATGTAATGTTCCCGGCTGGACATAATCAGAATGATTGTAGCGTTCCTCTTTCTGAGAGCTTGCATTCAAACAATAATGTTCCAGTAAAGCATACATTTTATACCAGCCACCAATGTATTAAATAAATTAACTATTTACCTGACCAGTTCCATTGTTCAATTCATTGGCTGTACACAGTGTGGATAAGAATTCCACCATTAGGAAAATTTATAAAACACGTTTATTATCTTTGGGACAATTCTCTATCACAGATTATTTTCCTTTCAGTTTGGTTGGCTCTCATCTTGGTATTTCTTCTCTGCATTTCTAGGCTGAGCACCACAATTTTTTTTTTGCAGTTCACCGAATTATTACAAAATTATACCAAACAGAAAACTAGAACACATAGAGATCCTTGTTAGTGTTCTTCAACCAACACGATTCATGAATAACAATAATACTCTCAGGGCGCAAAATTCAGATCCATAGTGCCTATTTTTTGGACACTATGAGTGCCCTTAGACATGCGCACACTTCTGGTGTGAGTCACAACAGATGTCATCTAGGTGAGGACGTTAGCGCACGCAGTGAGCATCTACTGGAATTATGCAGAGTCGGCAGATCATGATGTCCATCAGTGTGCAACTCCGATTTGACGCCAGCGCTATCATTTTGGAACTCTACATTCCAGCTACTGCCCGCTCTTAAGCTCACACAATTGAGAAGCTGGAAGGACACCTCTCCAGTAATATTTAAAGGGATCATCACCTACTCTCAGCTTAGTTGCTGGTTGATTTCAACTGGCTGTTGCTGCAATTCTACAATTGTTTGCTGCTTTCTATAGTTGTTTAAAAAGTTGCTAAAGTCTACAGGAAGTGGTGTGGCCTGTTCTGAAGGACTTTTTCCTGATTGAAAAGCTTCTGTACGAACCATTTGTTGACAGACATGGGTGCATGAGTGGACATTCCCCGTGGGATACAGCATAACTTGGAGAATGAACAGAGGGCACACAGAGCAGGACAAGTTGCTGGAAGAAGGGGAAGGAGGAGCCTATATCTTCCCAGAAGGAGGCCATATCCATCCAGGGTGTTCAGCGAGGAACAATGTATGAGACGTCTGCGCTTCAGTAAGTATGTCCTCGCTGAAAGTTGGCATCTGCTGCTGTCAGAACTACAACCGATGAGCAAGGCAAGGATCGTATTCCAGTGGCTGTGAAGGTGAACGTGGTGATTAACTTTTATGCAAAGGACTCTTTCCAGGCTGGATCTGGAGGTATTTGCAACATACATAAGAACATAAGAACATAACACATAGGAGCAGGAGTAGGCCATTTGGCCCCTCGAGTCTGCTCCGCCATTCAATAAGATCATGGCTGATCTGATAACATGTCGCTCTCACTCTCCACTGTAAGGGAGGTCACTGTGGCTTTGTATTCAAAGAGCACTGACTACATTTCATTTTCTCTTGCCAGAGACCAGCAGGCGGAGCAAGCACACAGCTTCACGAGGATTGCAGGTTTCCCCATGGTGCAGTGTGCCATTGATTACACACATGTCGCTTTGCGGGCACCGCATGTCAACTCTGCCATATACCGGACCCGAAAGGGATTCCACTCCCTCAACGTCCAGCTGGTGTGTAACCATAGGTAGTGAATCAAGCAGGTCAATGCCCGGTATCCTGGCAGCAGTCATGATACCTTCATGCTACGGAGGTCCGCTGTGCCATCTGAATTTGAGTCACCACACCAAACCAAATGGCTACTGGGCGACAAGGGCTATCCGCTAACAACACGGTTCATGACTTCGGTTGGCAACCCATGCACTCGTGGGCAGTATGCATACAATGAAAGCCATGCTAACACAAGAAATGTGATAGAGAAGACCATGTGCTGCCTGGACCACTCTGGAGGAGCCCTGCAGTACCCAGCAGAACAGCCAAAATTCGTGGTGGTCTACTGCATGCAGCAGAACCTCGCAATCATGAGGGCACAGCCCTTGCCACCAGCTAAATGGCAATGAGGAGTGATGTCATCAGGGTCCAGGTCGGTGATTGGAGCGTGGGCAGATACGGCAGGAGCGGCGAGGTCGGGGCAAAGGAGCGGCGAGAGACTGTGGAGGGATGTGGTTGGAGCCCAGGAGAGGCGCGAGTCCAGGGCTCAGAAGAGGCGAGGGCCCATGGGCAGCACGGGCCAGCCCACACTGCGAGATGTGTGTGCGCACTAGGTCCGTGCAGCACAGCTGGTCTCCAGTCGTCTTGGGTAATCCTTGCCATTGGACCAAGACCTAGCTCTGTCAAGCCCGTGTGGTGGCTGGTGTGCAACGGCCACGACACGTTAAAAAAATCCACGCACAGGTATCTTCCACCCTTCAGGATGTAGTTCCGGTCCTTCATTCGGGACACCTGTGAACTCATCCTTTTTTGGTGTGGAAGCAAGTCATCCTCGTTTTGAGGGACCGCCTATGATGATGATGACTTTTCAATTCTACCTCTAGAAATAAACCCTAGTGACTGGTTTGCTTTTTTATGGCCTTGTTAACCTGTGTCACTGCTTTTCGTGATTTGTGTATTTGTACTCCAGATCAATTTGCTCTTCTACCCACTTAGATTCATATTTTTCAAATAATATGTGACCTCCCTATTTTCTTCTGAAAATGTAGTACCTCACATTTATCTGTGTTGAATTTCATTTGCCAATTATATGCCCATCCTTCAAGATTATTAATGTCTTCTTGTAACTGGTTGACTCTCCTCCCCAGTTTGGTGTCATCTGCAAATTTAGAAATTATGTTTTTGATTCCAAAGTCTAATATAAATTGTGAACAGCAGTGGTACCAGCACTGATCCTTGTGGGACACTATTACCCACCTTCTGCCACTGTGAATAGCTACCCTTTACCCCTACTCTCTGCTTTCTGTCTTGAATCGAGCTAGCTATCCATTCTGCTATTTGTCCCCTGACTCTGCATTCTCTGACCTTGTTCATCAATCTATTATGGTGTAACTTATCGAAGGCCTTTTTGAATCTAGATAAATTACATCTACTGCATTACCCTTGTCTACTCTCTCTGTTACCTCTTCAAAACATTCAACGAGATTGGTCAAGCAAGACTTTCCCTTTTGAAATCCATGCTGACTATTGATTATTATATTTTTGGTTTCTCGATGTTCTATCTCCTTTATCATTGTCATCATAGGCAGTTCCTCGAAGCGAGGATGACTTGCTTCCATGCCAAAAAGGAATGAGTTCACAGCTGTTTCAATGAAAGACCTAATGGCCCCAAGTTTCCACACGCGGCAAAACAGGCGCCTCTCCGAGCTGGGCGCCCGTTTCTCGCGCTGAAAACGGCGCCTGAAAAAAAACGCGCTATTTTCGAGCGCTTTGCAGCGCGATGTGTGCTTGGCGTGGCGCCCAGGGGGCGGAGCCTACCACTCGCACCGATTTTGTAAGTAGGAGGGGGCGGGTACCATTTAAATGAGTTTTTTTCGTGCCGGCAACCCTGCGCGTGCGCATTGGAGCGTTCGCACATGCGCAGTGTGAAGGAAACATTGGCACTCGGCCATTTTTGTAGTTCTTTGCAGCTGTTCATTTTTTTATCATTTTTTAATAAAACCACATTGCCCTTCCATGATCAGCACTGAGGCTTCTTGCAGCAGTGAGAAGGCTGCAGGAAGCCTCAGAAGTTGAGGCAGCCGTTTCCCGACGGATCGACCGACGGCAGGGGGGCCTCCCCCGCCCCCCCCGCCGTTGGGAATGGTTGCCTCAACTTCTGAGGCTTCCTGCAGCCTTCTCACTGCCTCCCCCCCCCCCCCGCCGTCGGGAACGGCTGCTGCCGTCGGTCGGGCCCTTACTGCCTCCCCTCCCCCCCCTGCCATCGGGAACGGCTGCCTCAACTTGTGAGGCTTCCTGCAGCCTTCTCCCTGCCTGAAGCACTTTCACACAGGTCGGAACATGGTTTATTTAATCTTTTCTTTGCTTATAAATTTTTATTCAGGTTGGAATTATTTGTATAATATTTGTATAAGTATAACTAAGGATTTATTGTAGAATGTAATGACTTCCCTTCCCACCCCACCCCTCCCCCCCCACCTCGTTCCAGACGCCTAATTTGTAACCTGCGCCTGATTTTTTAATGTGTAGACAAGGTTTTTTCAGGCCTACAAAAATCTTCACTTGCTCCATTCTAACTTAGTTTGGAGTACGTTTTCACTGTGGAAACTTTCAAATCAGGCGTCAGTGGCCGGACACGCCCCCTTTTGAAAAAAAAATTCTGTTCAAAAGTGAAACTGTTCTACCTGACTAGAACTGCAGAAAACTTAAATGTGGAGAATTGCAATTTCTAAGATACTCCGTTCTCCACCAGTTGCTCCTAAAAATCAAGAGCAAATCATGTGGAAACTTAGGGCCAATATTCCAGATCCCGAACTACATCTTGAAGGGTGGAAGATGCCTGTGCGTGGATTTTTTTAACGTGGGGTGGCCGTTGCACACCAGCCACCACACGGGCTTGACAGAGCGAGGTCTTGGTCCAGTGGCAAGGGTTACCCAAGATGACTGGAGACCAGCTCTGCTGCACGGACGGAGCGCCCTCGCCTCTTCTGGGCCTCAGACTCACGCCTGTCCTGGGCCCCGTCACTTCCCTCTACGGACTCTTGCCGCTCCTTCGCCCCTCCTGCTGTGCCTGCCCGCACTGCAATCAGCGACCTGGCTTCACAGCCGTCACCCTCCTGCAGTGGTATGTTGCCGCAGGCTGCTCCCTCTGATGGCCCCGGCCTGCTGATGGTCTTGCAGGCCGGGACCGTGCCGATTTCTGGGCTGGGTCGCCGCTCACCGCATGCTCCTTTCGTAGATATCAAGACTGGACACTGCCTCCTACTCGAATTCATTCTTTCCCAGGAGCCTGAAATTGTGGGCCTCCTTAACTGCCTTAGTCTCCCCTTCCTCATACAGTCTTCAGGTATTTAAAAACAATAGGCTGGATGTTCGGTGCCTCTGTTTGTGCCCCGGAGGGGCGGTAATGGCGGCGGAGAGCATTTCCGCTGGGACATTCGGTGCGGGGTTTGCAGGGGTGCAGAGCAGGACCGCACGGGAGAGGCGAGCCGGTTGTGACACCGGCTCGGAAATTGAAAGTCGCCCAATCCGTAGCACCCTGCAGCGCCCCCTAGTGGGACCGCCTGGGAAAGCGGGCGTTCCGAGTTGTAGCGGCCTCAGTTAAGTGTGGTTGGTTTTCATTTTTTTATTTTTGCAATTCATGTGGATGCGGCGTCAGTGAAGTATTGGGAATGTTTTTGGTGGGTTTTTTCAGATTTTTTTCTCACGGAAGCCTCTCTTCGGGCGCTCCGAGGCCGGCTGTTTAGCTGGGGATTTTCAGTTGCTCAGCCGGCCTAACGCCCGAAAAGAGGTGTGGAACGCCTCCCTTAGTGCTCCGCCCCACACTCAGGGCCCAGCTGGTGAATTTTGCGGCTGGAAATGCAAAGCTTTTCAAGGTGTTAAAAGTACCACTCTGCCCGGATTAATGCCACAACAGAGGTGCGAGCGAATATCCACCCCCTGGGGTGTTGTCCTGACACCAACTCACATATATGTACCACTCTTTCAGCTGCTTGACCATTTACTTCACTAACAATTTAATACTGTATCACCTAGATACTATCAAGACCTATGAAATCAATAGAAATGAAAATCAGGCAATTTCTATAACCAGCGGCTGATCTGCAAGGCCAGTTTTACGCCAAGGTGGCAAGTTTAAAATCTACCCTCCATTCTCTCTCAAACACCATGCACTAATCAAAGAAGAGACACATCATTATTCTCGACTTTACAGAGGGTTAGAAACAACAACAACAACAACAACTTGTATTTATATAGCACCTTTAACATAGTGAGATACCCAAAGGCGCATCACAAGAGTATTATGCGATAAAAATTTGAAATTCAGCCACATAAGTAGAAATTAGCACAGGTTGGTCAAAGAGGTAGGTTTTAAGGAGCGTCTTGAAGGAGGAAAGAGAGGTAGAGAGGCGGAGAGGTTTAGGGAGGGAGTTCCAGAGCTTGGGGCCTAGGCAACAGAAGGCACGGCCACCAATGGTTGAGCGATTATAATCAGGGACGGTCAGGAGGGCAAAATTAGAGGAGCGCAGACATCTCAGGGGGGTTGTGGGGCTGGAGGAGATTACAGAGATAGGGAGGGGCGAGGGCCATGGAGGGATTTGAAAGTAAGAATGAGAATTTTGAAAGTAAGGATGAGAATTTTGAAATCGAGGCGCTGCTTAATCGGAAGCCAATGTAAGCCCCGAGCACGGGGGTGAGCGGGATTTGGTGCAAGTTAGGACACGGGCAGCCGAGTTTTGGATCAGCAACTCAGCAACAGGCAGTACAGGTTACCAAGGGCAGATGGCCAAAAACAAGACAACGGATTTATTTAGGAAACAGCTGAATGCAGTAATGGGAAACTGATAAGGTAGGCATTCTGAAAGTCCAAAGAGCCTTTTTCATGCAAACTGATCTTGTAATGTGACAGCATTATTTATCACTGTGCCAACAGACGAAATGAAGCTGCTTTTCTCTATCCCACCACTGGTGTGCAGTATGTCACTGTAGTTCCTCACACTGTAAGCCATATGTCAACTCTAAGCCCCGCTACTGGTTTGTTAGCAGATGTAAATGAGACAAGGAGACAGGTCAAACCAAGACAGGCTATTAATATCCTGACGCAGGTTAATAAGGCCATAAAAAAAGCAAACCAAGCACTAGGAGGGTTTATTTCTGGAGGGATAGAATTGAACAGCAGCAAATTTATGTTAAACTTATATTGAACTTTGGTTAGACCACACTTGGAGTACTGTGTAGAATTCTGCTCGCCATATTATAAAAAAGATATAAAGGCACTGGACAGGGTGAACAAGAATTAACAAGGATGATACCAGAACTGCAAGGTTATATCTATCAGGAAAGGATGAACAGGCTGGGTCTCTTTTTTCTTGAAAAGAGAAGGCTGAGGGGTGACCTAATAGAGGTCTTTAAAATCATGAAAGGTTTTGATAGAGTGGATACAGAGAGAGTGTTTCCACTTGTGGGGAAGAGTATAACTAGAGGTCATCAATATAAGATCGTCACCAAGGAATCAAATCGGGCATTCAGAAGAAACTTCTTTACCCAGAGAGTGGGGAGAATGTGAAACTCACGACCACATGGAGTGGTTGGGGCGAATAGTACATGTTGTGTATCTGTAAAGCATGCACTCCCATGTTCCGCCACCAGGGAGCGCATCCCCTGAAGTCCCAAGGGATCCCAGCATCCCTTGGGAGCACTGTATATAAGCCGGCCCCTAAGGCCTGTTCCTCACTCTGGAATGTCTTAATAAAGACTGAGGTCACTGTTACTTTAACCTCCCTGTGTGCAGCCTCATCTGTGTTCGGAACACAATAACTGGCGACGAGAATACGAATCCAACGCAAAGATGCAGCAAACTGTGGGCATCCTGGAAAGGAGGGTGAGGACTGGGAAGACTATGGCGAACGGCTAGACCAGTACTTTGTAGCTAACGAGCTGGACAGAGAAGGAAGCGCTGCAAAAAGGAGAGCGGTCCTCCTCACAGTCGACGGGGCACCGACCTACAGCCTCATGAAGAATCTTCTGGTAAAACCCACAGATAAGTCATATGAGGAGCTGTGTACACTGGTTCGGGAGCATCTTAACCTGAGGGAGAGCGTGCTGATGATGAGGTATCGGTTCTATATGTGCCAGCGATCTGAAGGTCAGGAGGTGGCGAGCTACGTCGCCGAGCTAAGGCGAATTGCAGGACAATGTGAGTTTGATGGCTACCTGGAGCAAATGCTCAGAGACTTTTTTGTACTGGGCATTGGCCACGAGACCATCCTACGAAAACTTTTGACTGTAGAGACACCGACCCTCAGCAAGGCCATTGCGATAGCTCAGGCATTTATGTCCACCAGTGATAACACCAAACAAATCTCTCAGCACACAAGTGCTAGCAATGTTCATAAATTAACTGGAACTGTGTTTGCAAGCAGAAATGTACAGGGCAGAAACCACGAGTCTGCAACTGCCAGCAGGCCTCACGTGACCCAGATGACTCAGAGTCCCCAACAAAGGATGAATGCAAGGCAATTCACACCTTGTTGGCGTTGTGGAGGCTTCCATTCAGCCTATTCATGCCGCTTCAAAGGGTATGTTTGCAAGAGCTGTGGAATAATGGGGCACCTCCAATGAGCTTGCAGACGAGCTACAAGCTCTGCAAAACCTGCTAACCACCATGTGGCAGAGGAAGATCGGTCCATGGTGGATCAAAGCAATTTCGAGCCTCAGAGAGAGGAAGCAGATGCTGAAGTGCGCGGGGTGCACACATTTTCAACGAAATGTCCACCTATAATGCTAAATGTAAAATTGAATGGCTTACCCGTAGCCATGGAAATGGACACTGATGCTAGCCAATCCAGCATGAGTAAAAAGATGTTTGAGAGACTGTGGTGCAACAAGGCACTCAGATCAGCCCTGAGCCCCATCCACACGAAACTGAGAACGTACACCAAAGAGCTTATCACTGTTCTGGGCAGCGCCATGGTCAAGGTCACCTACGAGGGCACGATGCACGAACTGCCACTCTGGAATTTCCTGGGCGATGGCCCCACACTACTTGAAAGGAGCTGGCTGAGCAAAATCTGAGCACTATCACATGTCGATGAGGCCTCATGTACCCAGGTTCTTAACAAATTTCCTTCCCTTTTTGAGCCAGGCATTGGAAACTTTTCCGGGGCGAAGGTGCGGGTCCACTTGGTCCCAGAAGCACGACCCATTCACCACAAGGCGCGAGCGGTACCTCACATGATGAGGGAGAGAGTGGAAATTGAGCTGGACAGGCTGCAACGCGAGGGCATCATATCCCCAGTGGAATTCAGCGAGTGGGCCAGCCCGATTGTTCCAGTACTCAAAAGTGATGGCACGGTCAGGATTTGCGGCGATTATAAAGTAACTATTAATCGTTTCTCGCTACAGGACCAATACCCGCTACCTAAGGCAGACGACCTCTTTGCGATGCTAGCAGGAGGTGGACGTTCACCAAGCTTGACCTGACTTCGGCCTACATGACGCAGGAGCTGGAGGATTCTTCGAAGGGCCTCACTTGCATCAACAAGCACAAGGGACTGTTCATCTACAACAGATGCCTGTTTGGAATTCGGTCGGCTGCAGCGATCTTCCAGAGAAACATGAAGAGCCTACTCAAGTCGCTACCATACACGGTGGTTTTTCAGGACGACATATTGGTCATGGGTCGGGACACCGTCGAGCACCTACAAAAGCTGGAGGAGGTCCTCTAACGACAGGATCGGTAGGGCTGCGGCGGAAGAGGTTGAAATGCGTCTTCATGGCAACAGAAGTGGAGTTTTTGGGGAGATAGATCGCGGCGAATGGCATTCGGCCCATAAATACCAAGACGGAGGCTATCAGGAACCCGTCCAGGCCACAGAACGTCACAGAGCTGCGGTTGTTCCTGGGACTCCTTAACTATTTTGGTAACTTCCTACCGGGGTTAATCCTCCAAGAACCCCTACATGTGTTATTGCGTAAAGGTGAGAACTGGGTATGGGGAAAAAAACAAGTAATTGCTTTTGAGAAAGCCAGAAACATTTTATGCTCCAACAAGCTGCTTGTATTGTATAACCCGTGTAAAAGACTTGTGCTAGCATGTGATGCATCGTCGTACGGAGTCGGGTGTGTATTACAACAAGCTAACGTTGCGGGGAAGTTGCAACCTGTCGCCTATGCCCCCAGGAGCTTGTCTAAGGCCGAGAGGGCCTACAGCATGATTGAGAAAGAGGCGTGAGCGTGTGTGTTCGGGGTAAAGAAAATGCATCAGTATCTGTTTGGCCTCAAATTTGAGCTGGAAACCGATCACAAGCCCCTCATATCCCTGTTCGCTGAAAACAAGAGGATAAATACTAATGCCTCAGCCCGCATATAATGGTGGGCACTAGCACTATCAGCATATAACTATACCATCCGCCGCAGGCCAGGCACCGAGAACTGTGCGGATGCTCTCAGTTGGCTACCATTGCCCACCACGGGGGTGGAAATGTCGCAGCCTGCAAACTTGTTGATGGTGGCGCAGCCCGCAGACTTGTTGATGGTTATGGAAGTGTTTGAAAATGATAAATCACCTGTCACGGCCCGCCAGATTAGGACTTGGACCAGCCAAGATCCTCTGCTGTCCCTAGTAAAAAGCTGGGCCAGCATCCCCGTTGAAAGGCAAAAGCTAATCAAGCCATTCCAGCGGCGAAAGGACGAGCTGTCCATTCAGGCAGACTGCCTGTTGTGGGGTAATCGCGTAGTGCTACCCAAAAAGGGCAGGGAGACGTTCATCTCGGATCTCCACAGCACACACCTGGATATAGTAATGATGAAAGCGATAGCCAGATCCCATGTGTGGTGGCCCAGTATCGACTCTGACTTAGAGTCCTATGTACGGCACTTCAGCGTTTGTGCTCAGTTGAGCAACACGCCCAGAGAGGCACCACTATGTTTGTGGTCCTGGCCCTCCAGACCATGGTCGAGGATCCATGTCGACTATGCGGGCCCGTTTCTCGGTAAAATGTTCCTGGTGGTGGTGGATACTTTTTCAAAATGGATTGCATGAGAAATAATGTCGGGAAGCACCGTCACCGCCACCATTAAAAACCTGAGGGCCATGTTTGCCACCCACGGCCTGCCTGACATACTGGTCAGTGACAACGGGCCATGATTCACCAGTGCCGAATTTAAAGAATTCATGACCTTCAATGGGATCAAACATGTCACCTCGGCCCCGTTTAAACCAGCCTCCAATGGGCAGGCAGAGCGGGCAGTACAAACCATCAAACAGAGCCTTAAACGAATCACAGAAGGCTCACTCCAAACCCGCCTGTCCCGAGTACTGCTCAGCTACCGCACGAGACCCCACTCGCTCACAGGGGTGCCACTGGCTGAGCTACTCATGAAAAGGACACTTAAATCCAGACTCTCGTTGGTTCACCCCAACCTGCATGATCAGGTAGAGATCAGGCGGCAGCAACAAAATGTAAACGATGGTCGCGCCACTGTGTCACGGGAAATTGATTTGAATGACCCTGTGTATGTGCTAAACTATGGACATGGTCCCAAGTGGATCGCGGGCACGGTGATAGCTAAAGAAGGGAGTAGGGTGTTTGTCGTCAAACTAGACAATGGACAAATTTGCAGAAAGCACCGGGACCAAATGAGGCTGCGGTTCACAGACTGCCCTGAACAACCCACTGCAGACACCACCTTTTTTGAGCCCACAACACACACCCAAAGGATCAACGACACCACCCCGGACCAGGAAATCAAACACATCACGCCCAACAGCCCAGTAAGGCCAGGCTCACCTTGCAGCCCTGCAGGGCCAACAACACGCCAGCCCAGCGAGGGCACAGCCAACACACCAGAACAGACGATTGTACCGAGGCGGTCCACCAGGGAAAGAAAGGCTCTCGACCGCCTCACCTTGTAAATAGTTTTCACTTAGACTTTGGCGGGGAGTGATGTTGTGTATCTGTAAAGCATGCACTCCCATGTTCCGCCACCAGAGAGCGCATCCCCTGAAGTCCCCAGGGATCCCAGCATCCCTTGGGAGCACTGTATATAAGCTGGCCCCTAAGGCCTGTTCCTCACTCTGGAGTGTCTTAATAAAGACTGAGGTCACTGTTACTTTAACCTCCCTGTGTGCAGTCTCATCTGTATTAGGAACACAACAGTATAGATGCATTTAAAGGGGAGGCTGGACAAGCATATGAGGGGAAGGGAAGAGAGGGTTACGCTGATAGATTTAGATGAGGGAAGATGGGAGGAGGCTCGAGTGGAGCATAAACGCCAGCATGGACTGGTTGGGTCAAATGGCCTGATTCTGTGCCAAATATCATATGTAATTCTATGTCACATCTTTTCTCTTTAAATCAAACATCATTACAATTCAGAGATGTGTCCTCTTGATCTTTGAGGATTGGAGGAATATTTCCACCTCAGGTTTTAAATTTAATAAATGTAGATGGTAAAAGATGAAATACAACCAAATTTTAAAAATGAATAGTTTGATCATGAACTAAAATCTCTTTCACATGTTCTCGGCCATGTCCTATATGCTGTAAAAAAATTGACTTGGGACAGTGATAGGATTCACCAAATTCACCCTGTCCCCTTATCATCATCATCATAGGCAGCCCTTCGGAGTCGAGTGTGACTTGCTTCCACACTAGAAATAAGTTCTCATGCGACTGAAGAGTCCAATGCGGGACCTATAGTCTCTGTCACAGATGGGACAGACGGTGGTTGGAGGAACGAGAGGGTGGGGGAGCCTGGGTTGCCGCGCGCTCCTTCTGCTGTCAACACTTGGCTTCAGCTTGTTTTCGGCGAAGAGATTCGAGGTGTTCAGCGCCTTCCCGGATGCTTTTCGTACAATTTGGGCGGTCTTGGGCCAGAGATTTCCAGGTGTCGGTGGGGATGTTACATTTTTACAAGGAGGCTTTGAGGGTGTCCTTGAAGCATTTCCTCTGCCCACCGGGGGGTTCGCTTGCAATGTCGGATCTCTGAGTAGAGCGCTTGCTTTGGGAGTCTGGTGTCAGGCATATAGACAATGTGGCCTGCCCAACGGAGCTGGTCGAGTGTGGTCAATGCTTCGATGCTGTGGATGTTGGCCTGAGCGAGAACACTGATGTTGGTGCGCCTATCCTGCCAATGGATTTGCAGGATCTTGCGGAGGTAACATTGGTGGTACTTCTCCAGTGTTTTGAGGTGCCTGCTATACATAGTCCATGTCTCTGAGCCATATAGGAGAGCGGGTATCACCACTACTCTGCAGACCATGAGCTTGGTGCCGGGTTTGAGATCTGGTCTTCAAACACTCTCTTCCTCAGGTGACCGAAGACTGCACTGACACACTGAAGGCGGTGTTGGACCTCGTCGTCGATGTCTGCCCTTGTTGACAGTAGACTGCTGAGGTATGGAAAATGGTCCACGTTGTCCAAGGCCGCGCCGTGGATTTTGATAATGGGGGGCAGTGCTGTGTGGCGGGGTCAGGTTGGTAGAGGACCTTTGTCTTACAGATGTTTAGTGTAAGGCCCATGCTCTCGTACGCCTTAGTGAAGGTGTTGACGATGGCTTTGAGTTTGGCCTCCGAGTGTGCGCAGAGGCAGGCGTCATCTGCCGACTGTAGTTCGATGACGGAGCATGGGACAAACCTTGGAGCTGGCCTGGAGGTGGCGGAGGTTGAAAAGATTCCGGTTCGTCCTGTAATTTAGCTCCACTCCAGCGGGGAGCTTGCTGAGGGTGAGATGGAGCATTGCAGCAAGGAAGATCGAGAAGAGCATTGGTGCGATGACACAATCTTGCTTGACCCTAGTCCGAATATGGTGGATCTGTTGGTCAGGATCACAGCTTGCATGTCATCATAGAGCAGGTGGAGGATGGTGACAAACTTTTGAGAGCAGCCAAATTTGAGGAGGACGCTCCATAATCCCTCATGGTTGACAGTGTCGTAGGTTTTTGTGAGGTCAAAGAAGGCCATGTACAAGGGTTGGTGCTGTTCCCTGCATTTCTCTTGTATCTGCCGCGCAGTGAAGATCATGTCCATTGTGCCTCTCAGTGTGCGGAATCCGCATTGCGACTCTGAGAGGAGTTCTTCAGCCACAGGGAGAAGGTGACTGAGGAGGATTCTTGCCATGACTTTCCCGGTGGTCGACAGCAGTGAGATTCCTCTGTAGGTACCACAGTCAGACTTGTCACCTTTCTTGAAGAAGGTCACGATTATACATAAACAGTCAGCATTTCCAGTTTGATGGATATGGTATCCATTGATTTTCTTTATTGTTTTTATTTTTATGTTCAGTCTGACATGTTGGGCCGACTCTTATACTGGATCTCGAATACTTATTTTCTTATCAAGGTCAAGGTACAGGCTCACAAGCTTGGATAAGTTTGAAATTCTAAAATGCAACACAAGTCAAGAGGTAGAAATGCAAGAGAAAGCTTGTAATCTGATAAATGGTCATTCTTTAGTCTCTATTCCCCGTCACTCCATCAACCTTCTTCACTCTCAAATCCCCATCACGCCATCACCCTTCTCTTTTATAATCCCTATCTCTCCATCACGCTTCTCTTGTCTAATCCCGATCTCCCCATCACCCTTCTCTACTCTAACCCCTATCTCTCCATCACCCTTTCTGGGTCTAATCCCTATCTCTCCATTATCCTTCACTTGTCTAATGCCTATCTTTCCATCATGCTTTTCTAGTCAAACCCCTATCTCTCCATCACACTTCCCGAGTCTAATCCCTCTCTCTCCATCACCCTTCTCTAGTCTAATCCCTCTCTCTCCATCACCCTTCTCTAGTCTAATCCCTATCTCTCCATCAACCTTCTCTAATCTAATCCCTATCTCTCCTTCTCCCTTCTCTAGTCTTATCCCTATCTATCCATCTCCCTTCTCTAGTCTAACCTCTATCTCTCCATCACCCTTCTCTAGTCTAACCCCTATCTCTCCATCACCCTTCTCTAGTCTAATCCCTACCTCTCCATTACTCTTCTCTAGTCTAACCCCTATCACTCCATCACCCTTCTCTATTCTAATCCCATTCTCTCTATCACCCTTGTCTAGTCTAATCCCTATCTCTCCTTCTGCCTTCTCGAGTCTAATCCCTATATCTCCATCACCCTTCTCGAGTCTAATCCCTATCTCTCCATCTCCCTTCTCTAGTCTAGCCCCTATCTCTCCATCACCCTTCTCTAGTCTAATCCCTATCTCTCCATCACCCTTCTCTAGTCTAATCCCTATCTCTCCATCACCCTCTCTAGTCTCCAGTCACTATCTCTCCATTACCCTTGTCTAGTCTAACCCCTATCTCTCCAGCACCCTTCTCTCATCTAAGCCCTATCTCTCCATCTCCCTTCTCCAGTCTAATCCCTATCTCACCATCACCCTTCTCTAGTCTAACCCCTATCTCTCCATCACCGTTCCCTAGTCTAATCCCTATCTCTCCATCAACCTTCTGTAGCCGAATCACTATCTCTACATCACCCTTCTCTAGTCTAATCCCTATCTCTCCATCGCCCTTCCCTAGTCTAATCCCTATCTCTTCATCACCCTTCTGTAGTCTAATCCCTATCACTCCATCACCCTTCTCCAGTCTAAACCTACTCTCTCCATCACTCATCTCTAGTCTAATCCCTATCTCTCCATCACCCTTCTAGAGGGTCTAGTAAGAAGGAGGAACTGAGGGAAATCCTTATTAATCGGGAAATTGTGTTGGGCAAATTGATGGGATTGAAGGCCGCTAAATCCCCAGGGCCTAATGGACTGCATCCCAGAGTACTTAAGGAGGTGGCCTTGGAAATAGCAGATGCATTGACAGTCATTTTCCAACATTCCGTAGACTCTGGATCAGTTCCTATGGAGTGGAGGGTAGCCAATCTAACCCCACTTTTTAAAAAAGGAGGGAGAGAGAAAACAGGGAATTATGGACCGGTCAGCCTGACATCGGTAGTGGGTAAACTGATGGAATCAATTATTAAGGATGTCATAGCAGCGCATTTGGAAAGACGTGACATGATAGGTCCAAGTCGGCATGGATTTGTGAAAGGGAAATCATGCTTGACAAATCTTCTGGAATTTTTGAGGATGTTTCCAGTAGAGTGGACAAGGGAGAACCAGTTGATGTGGTGTATTTGGACTTTCAGAAGGCTTTCGACAAGGTCCCACACAAGAGATTAATGTGCAAAGTTAAAGCACATGGGATTAGGGGTAGTGTGCTGACGTGGATTGAGAACTGGTTGGCAGACAGGAAGCAAAGAGTAGGAGTAAATGGGTAATTTTCAGAATGGCAGGCAGTGACTAGTGGGGTACCGCAAGGTTCTGTGCTGGGGCCCCAGCTGTTTATATTGTACGTTAATGATTTAGACAAGGGGATTAAATGTAGTATCTCCAAATTTGCAGATGACACTAAGTTGGGTGGCAGTGTGAGCTGCGATGAGGATGCTATGAGGCTGCAGAGTGACTTGGATAGGTTAGGTGAGTGGGCAAATGCATGGCAGATGAAGTATAATGTGGATAAATGTGAGGTTATCCACTTTGATGGTAAAAACAGAGAGACAGACAATTATCTGAATGGTGACAGATTGGGAAAAGGCGAGGTGCAACGAGACCTGGGTGCCATGGTGCATCAGTCATTGAAGGTTGGCATGCAGGTACAGCAGGCGGTTAAGAAAGCAAATAGCATGTTGGCCTTCATAGCGAGGGGATTTGAGTACATCGGCAGGGAGGTGTTACTACAGTTGTACAGGGCCTTGGTGAGGCCACATCTGGAGTATTGTGTACAGTTTTGGTCTCCTAACTTGAGGAAGGACATTCTTGCTATTGAGGGAGTGCAGCGAAGGTTCACCAGACTGATTCCCGGGATAGCGGGACTGACATATCAAGAAAGACTGGATCAACTGGGCTTGTATTCACTGGAGTTCAGAAGAATGAGAGGGGATCTCATAGAAACGTTTAAAATTCTGACGGGTTCAGACAGGTTAGATGCAGGAAGAATGTTCCCAATGTTGGGGAAGTCCAGAACCAAAGGTCACAGTCTAAGGGTAAGGGGTAAGCCATTTTAGGACCGAGATGAGGAGAAACTTCTTCACCCAGAGAGTGGTGAACCTGTGGAATTCTCTACCACAGAAAGTAGTTGAGGCCAATTCACTAAATATATTCAAAAAGGAGTTAGATGTAGTCCTTACTGCTAGGGGGGGTCAAGGGGTATGGCGAGAAAGCAGGAATGGGGTACTGAAGTTGCATGTTCAGCCATGAACTCATTGAATGGCGGTGCAGGCTCGAAATGCCGAATGGCCTACTCCTGCACCTATTTTCCATGTTTCTATGTTTCTATGTTTCTCCAGTCTAACCCCTATCTCTCCATCTCCCTTCCCTAGTCTAATCCCTTTCACTCCATCACCCTTCTCCAGTCTAATCCCTATCTCTCCATCAAACTTCGCCAGTCTGATCCCGATCTCTCCATCACACTTCTCTAGTCTAATCCCTATCACTCCATCACCCTTCTCTCGTCTAATCCCTATGTCTCCATCTCCCTTCTCTAGTCAAATCCTTACCTCTCCATCACCCTTCTCTCGTCTAATCCCTATCTCTCCTTCTCCCTTCTCTAGTCTAATCCCTATCTCTACATCACCCTTCTCTAGTCTAATCCCTATCTCTCCTTCTCCCTTCTCTAGTCTAATCCCTATCTCTCCATCACCCTTCTCCAGTCTAATCCCTATCTCTCCATCACCCTTCTGTAGTCTCATCCCTATCTCTCCATCACCCTTATCTACTCTAATCCCTTTCTCTCCATCACCCTTCTCTAGTCTCCAGTCACTATCTCTCCTCACCTTTCTCCAGTCTAATCCCTATCTCTCCATCACACTTCTCTAGTCTAATCCCTATCACTCCATCACCCTTCTCTCGTCTAATCCCTATGTCTCCATCTCCCTTCTCTAGCCAAATCCCTATCTATCCATCACCCTTCACTCGTCTAATCCCTATCTCTCCATCACCCTTGTCCAGTCTAATCCCTATCTCTCCTTCTCCCTTCTCGAGTCTAATCCCTATCTCTCCATCACCCTTCTCTAGTCTAATCCCTATCTCTCCTTCTCCCTTCTCTAGGCTAATCCCTATCTCTCCTTCTCCCTTCTCTAGTCTAATCCCTATCTCTCCTTCTCCCTTCTCTAGTCTAATCCCTATCTCTCCTTCTCCCTATCTCTCCTTCTCCCTTCTCGAGTCTAATCCCTATCTCTCCATCACCCTTCTCTAGTCTAATCCCTATCTCTCCTTCTCCCTTCTCTAGGCTAATCCCTATCTCTCCTTCTCCCTTCTCTAGTCTAATCCCTATCTCTCCTTCTCCCTTCTCTAGTCTAATCCCTATCTCTCCTTCTCCCTATCTCTCCTTCTCCCTTCTCTAGTCTAATCCCTATCTCACCTTCTCCATTCTCTAGTCTAATCCCTATCTCTCCATCACCCTTCTCTAGTCTAATCCCTATCTCTCCTTCTCCCTTCTCAAGTCTAATCCCTATCTCTCCTTCTCCCTTCTCTCGTCTAATCCCTATCTCTCCTTCTCCCTTCTCGAGTCTAATCCCTATCTCTCCTTCTCCCTCCCCTAGTCTAATCCCTATCTCTCCATCTCCCTTCTCTAGTCTAATCCCTATCTCTCCATCACCCTTCACTAGTCTAATCCCTATCTCTCCATCACCCTCCCCTAGTTTAATCCATATCTCTCCATCACCCTTCTCTAGTCTAACTCCTATCTCTCCAACTCCCTTCTCTAGTCTAATCCCTATCTCTCCATCACTCTTCTCTCATATAATCCCTATCTCTCCATCCACCAAAAGGGGATGAGTTCACAGGTGTTTCAATGAAGGACCTAATATTCCAGGTCGCGAACTGCATATTTCAGTGTGGAAGATGTCTGTGCGTGGATTTTTTTAACGTGTGATGGCCGTTGCACACCAGCCACCACACGGGCTTGACAGAACAAGATCTTGTTCCAGTGGCAAGTATTATCTAAGATGACTGGAGACCAGCTCTGTTGTGTATGGAGAAAGAGTCAGACTGAACACTGTGAGCTCACAGTAACGTGTGACCTTAGTCTTTTATTGCAGGTCTACAGAGTGCCTCTCCAACCTGTGAGGCCTCCTTAAATACCTGTGCTCGCAAGGGAATATGGGATCCCTTGGGACTCCAGGGGATGAGCCCTCTGGTGGCTGTACAGAGTAAATACAAGTTTACATATATAACAACACTTCTCCCCCACCCCAAAGTCAATAGTGTAATTATTTACAATATTATTCGATCTGGTGCCGTTCTTGCCCTGGTTGATCGTCTCGGTGTGAAAGCTGGTATTGTTGAATCAGTTGCTGCTGTTTAGCTGGCCTTGCTGGGCTGCCTGGTGTGTTGGGTCCTGCTGGGCTGCTGTGGATGATGGGTTCTGCTTCGTGGTCAACCATGGTGCCGGTTGCCACTGGTGTGTATGTTGGGGGATCAAAAAAGGTAAGGTCCAAGGTGGGTTGCTCAGGATAGTCCGTGAATCTGAGTTTGATTTGGTCGAAGTGTTTCCGGTGAATAAGTCCATTTGAAAGTTTGACCCGAAACGCCCTGCTCCCCTCTTTGGCCACGACAGTGCCGGGATGCCACTTGGGACCTTGTCCATAATTCACTACAAATACAGGGTCATTGATTTTAAGCTCGCGTGACACATTTGCGCTATCATGGTATGCACTCTGTTGAAGCTGTTCATGTAGATCAGTGTGAACTAAAGAGAGCCTTGTCTTAAGTGCTCTTTTCATGAGCAGTTCCGCAGGTGGGATCCCAGTGAGCGAGTGGGGTCTCGTGCGGTAGCTAAGCAGATCTTGGGATAGTCGAGTCTGCAGTGAGGCTTCAGTTACCCTCTTCAAGCCCTGCTTGATGGTTTGTACTGCTCTCTCTGCCTGACCATTGGACGCTGGTTTAAAAGGGACAGATGTGACATGTTTGATCCCATTGCGGGTCATGAATTCTTTGAACTCAGCACTGGTAAAACATAGCCCGTTGTCACTCACCAGGACATCGGGTAGGCCGTGAGTGGAAAATATGGCCCATAGGCTTTCAGTCGTGGCGGCGGACGTGCTAGCTGACATTATCTCACATTCAATCCACTTGGAATACACACCTACAACAACAAGAAACATTTTATCGAAGAACGGTCCTGCATAGTCGACGTGTACCGTAGACCACGGTTTGGAGGGCCAAGACCATAAACTTAGCGGCGCGTCCCTGGGTACATTGCTTAACAGCGAGCATGTATTACATCTGTGAACGCAGGACTCTGCATCGATACCGGGCCACCACACGTGAGATCTGGCTATCGCTTTCATCATTACGATGCCTGGATGGGTACTGTGGAGGTCATTGATGAAGGTGTCTCTGCCCTTCTTGGGGACCACTACTCGACTGCCCCACAGAAGGCAGTCTGCCTGGATGGACATTTCATCTTTGCGCCGCTGGAACGGCTTTATCTCTTTGTGCATTTCCACTGGGACACTGGACCAGCTCCCGTGAAGCACACAGCCTTTGACTAGAGAGAATAAGGGGTCCTGGCTTGTCCAAGTTTTGATCTGCCGGGTAGTGACGGCTGATTGCTCACTCTCAATTTAACCATGGCTAAATCTGCGGGCTGTGCCATTTCCACACCCGTGGTGGGCAATGGCAGCCTACTGAGAGCATCGGCGCACTTTTCTGTGCCTGGCCTGAGGCGGATGGCGTAGTTGTATGCGGACAACGTGAGCGCCCATCTCTGGATGCGGGCCGATGCATTGGTATTTATTCATTTACTCTCGAAAAACAGGGATATGAGTGGCTTATGGTCAGTTTCCAATTCGAATTTTAGCCCAAACTGGTATTGATGCATTTTCTTTACCCCATAGACACACGCGAACGCTTCTTTCTCAATCATGCTATAGGCTCTCTCAGCCTTAGACAGACTCCTGGATGCATAAGCAACCAGTTGCAATTTCCCGAAATCATTAGCTTGTTGCAATACACACCCGACGCCATGTGACGACGCATCACATGATAGTACCAAATGCTTACATGGATCATAAAACACAAGCAATTTGTTTGAACATAACAATTTTCTCGCTTTTACAAAGGCATTTTCTTGGCTTTTGCCACAAACCCATTTGCCCCCTTTTCGTAGTAAGACATGTAGTGGTTCTAACAGTGTGCTGTGACCCGGTAAGAAGTTACTAAAATAGTTCAAGAGTCCCAGAAACGACCGCAGCTCCGTCACATTCTGTGACCTCGGTGCATTCTCGATTGCCTCCGTCTTCGCGTTGGTGGGCCTGATGCCGTCCGCCACAATCCTCCTTCCCAGGAACTCCACTTCAGGCGCCAGGAAAACACACTTCGAGCATTTTAACCTGAGCCCCACGCGGTTGAGTCGACTAAGAACCTCCTCCAGGTTCTGCAGGTGCTCGACTGTGTTCCGACCTGTGACCAAGATGTCATCCTGGAAGACCACAGTGTGCGGGACTGACTTCAGTAAACTTTCCATGTTTCTCTGGAATATCGCCGCCGCTGATCAGATTCCAAACGGACATCTGTTATAAACAAAAAGACCCTTGTGCGTCTTGATGCAGGTGAGGGCCTTCGATGATTCCTCCAGTTCCTGTGTCATGTAGGCTGAAGTCAGATCCAGCTTCATGAACGTCTTTCCTCCCGCCAGCGTTGCAAAGAGGTCGTCGGCCTTTGGTAGTGGGTATTGGTCCTGCAAGGAGAAACGATTGATAGTTACTTTGTAATCGTCACAGATTCTGACAGTGCCATCTCCCTTGAGGACTGGGACAATGGGACTGGTCCACTCATTGAATTCGATCGGTGAAATGATGCCCTCTCGTTGCAGCCGGTCGAGTTCGATCTCTACTCCTTCTCTCATCATGTACGGTACTGCTCTCGCCTTGTGATGGATGGGTCGCGCCCCCGGAATTAGGTGGATTTGCACTTTTGCTCCTTGGAATTTCCCGATGCCTGGTTCGAACAGCGAAGGAAATTTGTTCAAGACCTGGGCACACGAAGTGTCGTCAGCGGGCGATAGCACTCGGACGTCGTCCCAGTTCCAGTGTATCTTTCCCAGCCAGCTCCTGCCGAGCAACGTGGGACCATCGCCCGGTACCACCCAAAGTGGTAGCTTGTGCACTGCTCCATCGTAGGAGACCTTTACGGTAGCACTGCTGATTACAGGAATCAGTTCTTTTGTGTAAGTTCTTAGTTTTGTGCGAACTGGAGTTAAGACTGGCCTTGAGGCCTTGTTGCACCACAATCTTTCGAAAGTCTTTTTGCCCATGATGGACTAGCTCGCGCCCGTGTCCAGCTCCATTGACACCAGGAGTCCATTAAGTTCAACATTCAGCATTATCGGGGGACAATTCATGGTGAATGTGTGCACCCCATGTACCTCTGCCTACTCTATCTGAGGCTCTGTTTCGTTGTGATCCTCCTCTGCAACCTGGTGATTTGCAGGTTTAACATGATTTGCAGCTCGCCTGCACATATGTTGGTGGTGTCCCATTATTCCACATCCTTTGCAAACATACCCTTTGAATCGGCATGAATGGAAATGATGATCACCCCCGCAGCGCCAACGAGGTGTTAATGGCCTTGCATTCATCACCCTTAATGGTGGACTCTGAGACATCTGCGGATGTGTAGCTGCAGGTATGTGTGACCTGCTCTGTACGTTATGATTCGAAAACAACATTACTTTGTTCACAGTACTTGTAGCAGCACTTGTGTGCTGAGAGATTTGCTTAGTATTGTCATTGGTGGCAGTGAACGCCTGGGCTATCGCTCTGGCCTTACTCAACTTTGGGGTCTCTACAGTCAAAAGTTTGCGAAGTATGCTTTAGTGGCCAATGCCAAGTACAAAAAAGCCTCTGAGCATGTGCTCCAAATGTCCTTCAAATTCGCAAAGTCCTGCCAAGCGTCTTAGCTTGGTGACATAACTCGCCACTTCCTGGCCTTCAGACCTTTTGTAGGTGTAGAACCGATATCTCGCCATCAGAACGCTTTCCTCCGGGTTCAAATGCTCTCGGACCAGTGTGCACAGATCATTGTACGATTTCTCCGTGGGTTTCACTGGAGTGAGCAGCTTCTTCATGAGGCCATACGTTGGTGCCCCACAGATGGTGAGGAGGATCGCCCTTCGTTTGGCAGCGCTCTCTTCCCCATCTAGCTCATTGGCCACGAAGTATTGGTCGAGTTGATCCACAAAAGTTTCCCAATCATCTCCCTCCGAGAATTTCTCCAGGATGCGCACTGTTCTCTGCATCTTTGGGTTCGCTATCTGTATCTCGTCGCCAGTTGTTATGTCTGGAGAAAGAGTCAGACTGAACACTGTGAGCTCAAAGTAACGTGTGACCTTCATCTTTTATTGCAGGTCTCCAGCGTGCCTCTCCAACCTGTGAGGCTTCGTTAAATACCTGTGCTCCCAAGAGATTATGGGATCCCTTGGGACTCCAGGGAATGAGCCCTCAGGTTGCTGGACAGAGTAAATACAAGTTTACATATATAACAAGCTCTGCTGCACGGACCTCATACGCACACATATTGCAGTGTGGGCTGGCCCGTGCTGCCCCTGGCCCCATGCCTCTTCTGGGCCCCAAACCGACGCCTCTCCTGTGCCCCGATCACATCGCTCTGCAATCTCTCGCTGCTCCTTTGCCCCCAACCTCACCGCTGTTGCTGTACCTGCCCATGCTCCAATCACCGACCTGGTTTATGGTGATGTCCAATCCAGTCGCCCTCTTCACAGCCGTTGCCCTCCTGAACCGGCTCGCGCTGTACCTCGCCTCTCCTTTTATGACCCCGACCTGCCGCAGAGGGTTCCTCGCAGGTCGGAGCTGCCACGCTTTTCATGAATGTGTTTGTCATGCATCCTACATGGCTACTGTTGGTACTATCACAAGGTGTGCTACCAGAAGGCACAGCAGTGGGAGGCTCGTAGGTTACCTGTACAGGTGTGCCCGGCCTAGTATAAAAGGCAGGCCACGGTGTGATCCTCCCTCTGGAGTTAATAAATAAAAGACTAAGGTCACTGCAGTTCAAGTACAACACATTGCCTCGTGGAGTCATTACTAGAGCATCTAAGGACACAACAATTGGTGATGAGAATACGAACTTTCACGCGAAAATGGCGACCCTTGGTATGTTGCAACAGTTTGCCGGTGGTGATTATTGGGACGCCTTTGTGGAGAGGCTCGAACATTTCTTCACAGCGAACGACCTGGCAGGAGACGACCCAGCCACACTGGCCGATAAGCGCCGCGCTATCCTGCTAACCAGTTGTAGGCCCACCGTCTATGGCCTCGTCGGGGACTTGCTGGCACCAGCGAAGGCAATGACCAAGTCGTACAAGAGCTCATAACCCTGATCCATGCGCAACTCAAGCCCAAGGAGAGCATCCTCACAGACAGACACCGGTTCTATACCCACCGATGGCCCGAAGGCCAGGAAATCACGAAGTATGCCGCAGACCTCAGGAGGCTGGTGGCACCGTGCGAGTTCGACAACGAAACGCTGTGGGACATTTTCGTTATTGGAATTGGCCATGAGGGCCTTCTTCACAAGCTCCTGTCAGCGGATACCACAGTCACACTGCAGAAGGCCATCTCTGTGAGGCTGGCATTCATGACCTCGACCTGCGGCTCTAGGCAGATGTCTCACCCTCAGGACTCAAACCCGACAGGTACTGTGCAGAGTGGTGCCGTTTAGAGGCTAGACTGTAGAGCGCGAACCCTCTCAGGGAAGATAGAACAGGCCCCTGAGTCCCTTAACTCAGAGTCCGCCGAAGGGGGTACTCGAGTAGCTCCATGCTGGCGTTGTGGAGGGAATCACAGGGCTCACCAGTGTCGCTTTAAAGACTATGTATGCAAAGGCTGCAGCACAAAGGGCCACCTCCAGCGAATGTGTAAGACTCACTGTGTCGATGAAGAGTCTGCAGATGGCCATGAATCTAGCACGGATTATGAAACGATAGGCAGAGAGGCAGCCCAGCCCCACGATGAGGTACATAGCATGTTTACCTGCACCACCGAGTGTTCCCCGCTGAAGATGGAAGTCGAGATAGATGGCGTTTCAGTCTTCATGGAAGTGGACACGGGGGCGAGCCAGTCAGTGATGAATCAAGAAGCCTTTGAGAGGCTATGGGACAATCAAGCTGAATGACCCAAGTTGTTCCCGGTTCAGGCAAAGCTGTGCACCTACACCGATGAAATGATCCCAGCCATTGGTAGTGCGAACGTAAAGGTACTCCATGATGGTGCGGTGCACAGGTTACCACTGTGGATTGTTGCAGGTGATGGACCAACGCTGCTCGGCATAAGGTGGATGGAGAATATCTATTGGAAGTGGGAAGACTTCACCCCTCCAGCGACTGACGTCCTCCGCTCTCAGAGGCAAAGCAAGCCCTCACTTGAGGGTGGACCCGACACTGGAGAGCAGTCCAGCATGGCACCCAAGGCACAGACCGCTCAGCACGACTGCGTGGAGATGATCCAGCTGAGACAACCCGAACGAACCTTCCAGGCTCCAGTGGCAGGACTCCGGAGGAATAAAATTCGATCCAAAGGCGACTTCCCAGCATCGGTGGCAGAACCCGGGGAGAAGAGGATCACCACAGTCGACATCGTGGATGGAGGAAAGATGGCGCCCGCACCACGAAGCGATGCGCCGATGACAAAGATGGCGGCGG
Source organism: Pristiophorus japonicus (assembly GCF_044704955.1). Taxonomy (NCBI): domain Eukaryota; kingdom Metazoa; phylum Chordata; class Chondrichthyes; family Pristiophoridae; genus Pristiophorus; species Pristiophorus japonicus. The sequence goes on from NC_092010.1 coordinate 22,824,133, forward strand.
CCAGACCACGAGGTGCAGCGCTGATGGAGCAACACGTGGCACCAAACGGAGAAGAGGATTGGGGTAAAGATAGCAAGGCTCTCTTAAAGGAGGCCTGCAACCCACTACAATTAAAGGGACAGTGCCACACACTCAAGCAATGTAATAGTAACTGTAAGTCAGAGACAAAATGTGTAATTGATTATGTAAAATGTGTAATTGATGATCTGAATTGTTCACATGCAACCAGCGAGGAAAAGTCACGCGATTGCGATCAGACCCACAGAGTGTCCATCATAAGTAACGAAAAGTTGTGCGATGTAGGATTTCAACTGCACGCAGCCCATGCAACGGACAGACACCCACCGGGAGCACACAGGTCCAGCGAGCTACCCAATTCTGTAACCTGCATCCTGGGGACCAGAGTCATGCACCATGGAGTGTGGCCACAAGCAGACAACACACACGAGCTGCAGAGCAAGCGACCTCAACAGGGCAACGGCACCAGTATCGAAACCCTGCCCCTGATCGGCTCCACCTCTCAGGCACCCGATGGCACCAACTGCCATGAACCTGAAAGAGCAGACTGTACTAAGGTGCAGTCCCCAGACCCCATCGCCACCAAGGCTATACCCGCAAACGAAGGGTCACCCGCCACAGTTCCCCCAAAGAGGACCAGGACTAGCCAGGATCCCAAACCAAACAACGCCCAGGCCAGTGACTCAGCAGTCCCCTGTGCACTGCTAGGCGACAGCTCCTCAGGGAGCAGCAGCGACCCAGGGTGCAAAGAAAGGACAGGGAGGTCACAGGCATCTGTGAACCGGCCCTACGCTTGGGACCACGGCAACAGCCCCAAGAGCAGGCAACTCGAGCCAACCGGCTTCCCACTGCCAGCACAGGGCACTGCGCTGCCACCAGACTGCAGGGATACAATCCAGCAGCTCTGAATTAGTTTGTCCTTAAGCATTAGTCACTGCATCGATAAGGTATCTCACCAGTATAACATACTTGTCTCACAACGGAACCACAAATGTAATGCAAACCCACTTACCTGAACTTGAATGTATATGAATACTCGGAACCTCAGCCATAATCTACATGTGGGGTGGGGAGAATGGAGTGGTCAGGGACACACACAAACAGCAACCACCAGCACTCTACTGCACCAACCGCTCACCCAAGATTGAAACGACCTGCCAAGGGTCAACCAGACAGAGCCCACATAGAGCTAAGCCCAGAGCACAGTCAATGCAGAGGCGATTTGCACTGAGGGCTCAGGGGAGAATGATGTCATGTATCCTACATGGCCACTGTTAGTACTATCACAAGGTGTGCCAGAGGGCACAGCAGTGGGAGATTTGTAGGTTACCTGTACAGGTGTGCCCGGCCTAGTATAAAAGGCAGGCCAACAGGTGTGATCCTCACTCTGGTGTTAACTAATGAAGGACTAAGGTCACTACAGTTCAAGTACAACACATCGCCTCGTGGAGTCATTACTAGAGCATCTAAGGACACAACAGTGTTGATTGTGCAGTTCCACTGAAACTGTCAGCTCTCTGGTTATCTCATCCAACTGGCTATCATCCACATGTACATCCTGACAGCGAGTGTTGACAAGCTATCCACCATAATGGATCTTCTTACCAAATGTTAACACAAGTTATTATTTAAATGGAGAAAGATTGCAAAGTGCCACAGTACAGCGAAACCTTGGGGTACTTGTGCATGAAACACAAAAGGATAGTATGCAGGTACAGCAAGTGATCAGGAAGGCCAATGGTATCTTGGCCTTTATTGCAAAGGGGATGGAGTATAAAAGCAGGGAAGTCTTGCTACAGCTATACAGGGTATTGGTGAGGCCACGCCTGGAATACTGCGTGCAGTTTTGGTCTCTGAAAGGATATTCTTGCTTTGGAGGCAGTTCAGAGAAGGTTGATCAGGTTGATCAGGTTGATTCCGGGGATGAGGGGGTTGACTTATGCGGAAAGGTTGAGTAGGTTGGGCCTCTACTCATTGAACTTCAGAAGAATGAGAGGTGATTTTTTTCGAAATGTATAAGATTATGAGGGAGCTTGGCAAGGTGGATGCAGAGAGGATGTTTCCACTGATGGGGGAGACTAGAACTAGGGGGCATAATCTTAGAATAAGGGGCCGCCCATTTAAAACTGAGATGAGGAGGAATTTCTTCTCTCAGAAGGTTGTAAATCTGTGAAATTTGCTGCCTCAGAGAGCTGTGGAAGCTGGGATATTGAATAAATTTAAGACAGAAATAAACAGTTTCTTGAACGATAAGAGTATAAGGGGTTATGGGGAGCGGGCGGGGAAGTGGAGCTGAGTCCATGATCAGATCAGGCTCGAGGACCCGTGTGGCCTACTCCTGTTCCTATTTCTTATGTTCTTATATTCTTATGAAATACATGCACATTTTCCAGAAGGTGTCAGTGTCAGGAACCTGGTTTATTTCCTCCTCCCTGGTGTGGGAGCAGTGATGTCATTTGTAACTGCCTGTAATCATTCACTCTCCCCTTTCAATTGAGATCTGCTCAGGCAGCGTAGGCCAGGGCTCAAGCCTGGGACCTTCCTGGTCTGTATGGCTCCGGCAGTATATTTACCAACTCAGGGGCGCTATACTCAAGATCTACCTCCCCTTCTAATCTCACTACTTGCTTCCCACAGCTGGCATTTCCACAATCCCAACAGTACAGGAACCACCCGATGTCTGGAGAATATGTGACCAGTTCCATCTGTATTTATCATTGAACCTCAGAAAGAATCTATATCTTTATTTAATCCCATGACTGTTAATAGATCCAGATAAATGACTGTCTCCCTGGGCTAGCCAGTTTTGTGGCAATCAAATAAACACTAATATTACAGCAATAACAAAATGTATCTGTCAGGAAAACCCTCATTTCTGTAATATTATCCCTGAATTAAAATATATATATATTTAAATTGGAAAAAAAAGAACAATTTTAATCTCCAAGTGTTCCTCTGAGTCAGATGGTTGTGGATTGAAGTCCTCCTGTGGATGTGAGCACATAATCCAGGCGGAGACTTCAGGACAGTACTGAAGGAGTGCTGCACTGTCATTGGTGCTGTCTTTCAGATGAGATGTTCAACTGAGATGCAGATTTCTGGTCAGGAGGGCGGGTGTGAAAGATCCCGCAGCAGTATTTGAAGAAGAGCAGGGAGCTGTCCAGGCCAACATTCCTCCCTGAACCAGAAGCACAATTTAACTTATCATTCATCTCATTTGCTGTTTATGGGACCTTACTGCCAGCAATTTGACTGCTGCTGCATTTGCCCAAGTATTACACAAATGAAAGTTCTTTCTTTTAAACCTACCATTTGTATACCTTATTTCTCTAAGAAGCTAATGTGAAAGACTATTTTCTTACCTTATTGGCTTTTCTTGTTTTAAAAAGAGGTTTTGGTCGGCTCAGCTCTCAACATAAGTGCAACCACTGAGGGAGGGTGGGGCGGGATGGGGAGGATGGAAAGGGTGTCCAGGACCAGGGAGCATAGTTAAAAAATTAAAGCTAGACCTTTCAGGAGTGAAATTCGGAAACATTTCTATACACAAAGGGCGGTAGAAGTTTGGAACTCTCTTCCGCAAATGGCAGGTGATGCTCGATCAATTGTTAATTTTAAATCTGAGATTGAGAAATTTTTGTTAACCAAAGGTATTAAGGGACATGGGCCGAAGGTGGGTATGTGGAGTTAGGTCGCAGATCAGCCCTGATCTCAATGAACAGACTCGAGGCGGCTGAATTGCCTCCTCCTGTTCCTATGTTCCTGTGGTTGCGTTCCCCCCACAATAAAATGTGTTTGGCATGGTTTATGCCCCCCCTCTTCCCTCTCACTGCTCCAAATCCCAAAGTTGCGTTGATCTCTCCCCTCACCCCCTGCCCCCACCTCACAGCAATGCTTTGTACCTGCCCTTCTGGCTCCAAAGGCTTTGCTTGTTTTTGCCTATTTAAAGCCAGAAGATTCTAATCTAAGATAGTCGCAGTGACCAGTCAATCTCAGGCGCACCTTTACACATCCAAACAACTATTAAGAACAAACCAAACGTATTCAGCAACTGCTGGTAAAGAAAGAACAACCATTTCTGCAGCTTGTAATAAAAGAACTAGCACCTTTCATGATCTCAGGATGTCCCAAAGGCGCTTACAGCCAATGAAGTACTTTTTGAAGCATAGGACTAGAACCTCCACTTTTGAGCTTATCGCCCAAAAATGGGCGTTATTTCCGGCGTGGGTGGTAAAAAAGGGTTTGCAGATCGCCGGCTTCTCGCCCATTCTCAAAACACCTAGTTTACATTTTTGAAAATGGGCGTTACCGTGAGCGATATCAAATGGGCAGTAGCGTTAATTTTTTTTGACCTTCTGCCATAAAGTGTGGCCGTCCTTAGCAACGGCATGGCAATGCTCGATTCCCGTGATTCAGGAGGTCAAGGGTCATCATGACATGTGCAGAAGAGGAGAAACAGAGAGAGGGAGCTCAGAGGCACTGAAAATGTGTGTGGCTGTGGTGTGTGCTTGTCTGGCTGTTGTGGGAGGCACGACGGAGATTCACTAGTAGCAAAAAGCCCACTAAGCACCAAGAATATAGCTGGCACGGAGTTTTTGTCCAACAAATAAGATATATCATGGAAGGGATGGAGGAGGCCCTGGAGCTGGTAGCTAGGAACAGTGGTGGCAGAGGGCTCCCAGTGGTCCCCGAGCACGGCATTCCACCCCTAGGTTCCGCACCACCACTGCAAATGACAGATGAGAGCAAGGACAAAGAACCTGCTTGTCCATCAGAGAATGTTGCCCCCTCGGCACCCCCCGCTCCCATACCCGTGCATCCACCGCATCTGCCTTCATCCCCCCCAGTGAGGCACCGCCTGAGGAGCTCCTCAACCAGGCGCCGTGGAGCATTGAGGGGAAGGGATAGAGGTGGAGAGAAGAAAGAGAGGGGGGAAGGAAAGTGAGGTGCATGTGCACAGGTGATGGCTGTGTTATATCTCCATCTGGGTGTATGCAATTTGTTGCAATGTATGAGGGCTGGGGACCATGCTCCTGCTTTGCCTTTGTATTCTGTGTTGCTGGACATGTTGACCATGTGATTTATGTCATTGGTGGAAAAAGTGGGATGTGGGCAGGGGTTGAGTGTTATTGGCTGTGTCACTTATGATTTCAGACCAATGTTGGTATTAAACTTTTGTTATTGAACATAACCTTGTTGCGCATTGTCTCAGATAGCTGGACAGTTACACACTGGTGATTCCTTACCATGAAAGGGTTAAATACAACTTGACTTCAATCACTGTAAACGTTAACGGGCACCAAGGTGATGGGCACCATTGATGTCTGAGCTGCACACACACACATCAATGTTGTCACTCACATCAGTGCTCTTTCAGGCAAATCTTTCCGATATCAGCTCCTCACATAAGAGTGGGATTTAATAAATGCCAGCCACACCACTGGCGTCCATCGCGGTTAGTTCCACTTTTTGTGGGCGTGTTTTTGAGTAGGCGATATTGTGGGCGATATGTGTGTGAGGTGGTGAAATTGACGGTGGGTGATCTCCATGGCCGCTAGTTTGGGTAAATATGCTCTTTCCAACAAAAAGCAGTCACCGGGCATTATTATTGAATCTCGGCGTTAAGTCCATGTGGAAAGTAACGCTGGCCGATAATATGGGCGTTGAAATCGCCCATTTTGCTGATTCTGCTCAAAAAAAGGTGGGCGGGCGGGAATATCTTTTCCCGGCGTTAAGCACATGGGGAAAGTAACGCTCGGCGATAAGTCTCCTAAAAAAGCCCGTCAGTTTCCATTTTGTGCCAAAATGGGTGATATCTGGGCGTTATACGTCATTTCAGCGGTTAAATGGGCGATAAGTAGGCGTTGAGCAGGCTAAAAAAGTGGAGGTTCTAGCCCATAGTCTCTGTGGTAATGTAGGAAAGGGTTAAGTCACATTTATTTTGTGGAGGAGCAATTACAGACGATTTATAATTGCTCATTGTTAGCCCAATGCTCGAGGAGGTATCAAACTTGTTTCAGATGTGATTTACAGCACATATGTTTTACACAAATAAAAAATGCAAGAAATTGGATGGTGGCTTAGTGCAGTCAGATCTAACACCCAATTACTGCTTTCATTGGTAGTGTAGTCACCATGTGATAAACCATTATGGTTGGATTTAATTCATTGTTCGGACATGTGGACTGGCAGCAATTATGGTAAAAGTAACATTACCTCCAAAGAGAGTATGCATTAAGTAGGGCTAACCATCTAGTAACATTACTGCATGCTGGACAATTTCAACCTTTTATCTTCGTCCCTTGTCCTAATTTTCTCCCCAGCACTCCCGAAGGTGCTCCTCCTCTCTCGAAACCGGTGACTCATTCCGGGGGAATGGTTCCACAGGAGCTGCCAGTCCTTTGCTACCATGCCCAAGTGTTCCTTCGTCATGTGCATACCTAGATAGTGGGTGTTGGAAGACGGTTTGACTGTGGGGGAGTGTGGTGTCCGAACCCAATCTTGACCTCACCCAACATCTGCATGCATGCAAATAGTTTTCAGGAGGAGTCACTGCATAGCGGCCATGAGCGACAACCCTGGCTGATTAATTTCCCTCCCTAACCATCACCACTGCCCTGGCTGAAATCAGCTAACTCAGAACATGGAGGGATCGAACCTGGACTCACTAGGGCTGCAGGGTGAATCCAACAGTATATCTACTTCTCCTGTGTGGTGGCTGGTGTGCAACAGCCACCACACGTTAAAAAAATCCACGCACAGGCATCTTCCACCCTTCAGGATATAGTTCGGCATCTGGAATATTAGGTCCTTCATTGAAACACCTGTGAACTCATCCCTTTTTGGAGTGGAAGCAAGTCATCCTCACTTCGAGGGACTGCCTATGATGATGAAATCTACTTCTTGAGGTATTGGAGGAGCCATGGTTCATCTTGATGTTGTGATTACTGATGACTGATTTTATTGACCTTTGCTGCATTCGATTACATAGGATTACATAGGATATATGGCACAGAAACAGGCCATTCAACAACAACAACTTGTATCTATATAACACCTTTAACATAGTGAAACATTCCAAGGCGCTTCACAGGAGTATTATGTGATAACAATTTGACACAGCCACATCAGTAGAAATTAGGACAGGTGACCAAAAGCTTGGTCACAGAGGTAGATTTTAAGGAGCGTTTGAAGGAGGAAAGAGAGGTAGAGAGGTGGAAAGGTTTAGGGAGGGAGTTCCAGAGCTTAGGGCCCAGGCAACAGAAGGCACGGCCACCAATGGTTGAGCGATTATAATCAGGGATGCTCAAGAGGGTAGAATTAGAGGAGCGTAGACATCTTGGGGGGTTGTGGGGCTGGAGCAGATTACAGAGATAGGGAGGGGCAAGGAACTCCAGGGATCTGCGTTGGAACCCCTTTTGGTTTTAACCACGTTTATGGTTTTGGCATAGGGGCAACATCTCGGGTGAATGGCTCGGAATTGAAAATCTTACAACTCTCCGATACTGATAGCTCCAAAGCACGGCTGAAGTTCTAGGATAATTACAATCCATTAAAAGTAACGCTGAAATTCCCAGAGTAGGTCCAAGTCAGCATGGATTTGTGAAAGGGAAATCATGCTTGACAAATCTTCTGGAATTTTTTGAGGATGTTTCCAGTAAAGTGGACAAAGGAGAACCAGTTGATGTGGTATATTTGGACTTTCAGAAGGCTTTCGACAAGGTCCCACACAAGAGATTAATGTGCAAAGTTAAAGCACATGGGATTGGGGGTAGTGTGCTGACGTGGATTGAGAACTGGTTGTCAGACAGGAAGCAAAGAGTAGGAGTAAACGGGTACTTTTCAGAATGGCAGGCAGTGACTAGTGGAGTGCCGCAAGGTTCTGTGCTGGGGCCCCAGCTGTTTACATTGTACATTAATGATTTAGACGAGGGGATTAAATGCAGTATCTCCAAATTTGCGGATGATACTAAGTTGGGTGGCAGTGTGAGCTGCGAGGAGGATGCTATTAGGCTGCAGAGTGACTTGGATAGGTTAGGTGAGTGGGCAAATGCATGGCAGATGAAGTATAATGTGGATAAATGTGAGGTTATCCACTTTGGTGGTAAAAACAGAGAGACAGACTATTATCTGAATGGTGACAGATTAGGAAAAGGGAAGGTGCAACGAGACCTGGGTGTCATGGTACATCAGTCATTGAAGGTGAGCATGCAGGTACAGCAGGCGGTTAAGAAAGCAAATGGCATGTTGGCCTTCATAGCGAGGGGATTTGAATACAGGGGCAGGGAGGTGTTGCTACAGTTGTACAGGACCTTGGTGAGGCCACACCTGGAGTATTGTGTACAGTTTTGGTCTCCTAACTTGAGGAAGGACATTCTTGCTATTGAGGGAGTGCAGCGAAGGTTCACCAGACTGATTCCCGGGATGGCGGGACTGACCTATCAAGAAAGATTGGATCAACTGGGCTTGTATTCACTGGAGTTCAGAAGAATGAGAGGGGACCTCATAGAAACGTTTAAAATTCTGACGGGTTTAGACAGGTTAGATGCAGAAAGAATGTTCCCAATGTTGGGGAAGTCCAGAACCAGGGGTCACAGTCTGAGGATAAGGGGTAAGCCATTTAGGACCGAGATGAGGAGAAACTTCTTCACCCAGAGAGTGGTGAACCTGTGGAATTCTCTACCACAGAAAGTAGTTGAGGCCAATTCACTAAATATATTCAAAAGGGAGTTAGATGAAGTCCTTACTACTCGGGGGATCAAGGGTTATGGCGAGAAAGCAGGAAGGGGGTACTGAAGTTTCATGTTCAGCCATGAACTCATTGAATGGCGGTGCAGGCTAGAAGGGCTGAATGGCCTGCCCCTGCACCTATTTTCTATGTTTCTATGTTTCTATGTCAGCCTAACATCAGTGGTGGGAAAATTATTGGAAAAAATCCTAAAAGACAGGATAAATCTGCATTTGGAAAGGCAAGGATTAATTAGGGACAGTCAGCACGGATTTGTTAAGGGACGATCGTGTCTGACTAACCTGATTGAATTTTTTGAGGAGGTAACCAAGAGGGTCGATGAGGGTTGTGCATACGATGTAGTATATATGGACTTTAGCAAAGCTTTTGATAAGGTCCCACATGATAGACTGGTCATGAAGGTTAAAGCCCATGGGATACAGGGCAAAGTGTCAAGTTGGATCCAAAATTGGCTTGGAGGAAGGAAGCAAAGGGTAATTGATGGATGTTTTTGTGACTGGAAGGATGTTTCTAGTGGGGTTCCACAGGGCTCAGTACTGGGATCCTTGCTTTTTGTGGTGTATATATCAACAATTTAGATTTGAATATCGGGAGTATGATTAAGAAGTTTGCAGACAACACTAAAATTGGCTGTGTGGTTGATAATGAAGAGGAAAGTCATGGGCTGCAGGAGGATATCAATCTACTGGTCAGGTGGGCAGAGCAGGGGCAAATGGAATTTAATTCAGCGAAGTGTGAGGTGATGCACTTTGGGAGGGCTAATAAGGAAAGATTATACACATTAAGCGGTAGGCCACTTAATAGCTTAGATGAACAAAGGGACCTTGGAGTGCTTGTCCACAGATCCCTGAAAGTAGCAGGCCAGGTGGATAAGGTGGTTAAGAAGACATACAGAATACTTGCCTTTATTGGCCGAGGCATAGAATATAAGAGCAGGGAGGTTATGCTTAAATTGTGCAATACTTTGGTTAGGTCACAGCTGGAGTATTGCGTGCAGTTATGGTCGGCGTATTATAGGAAGGACGTGATTGCACTAGAGAGGGTGCAGAGGAGATTTACTAGGATGCTGCCTGGAATAGAGAATCTTAGTTATGAGGGCAGATTGGATAGGCTGGGTTTGTTCTCATTGGAACAGAGGAGGTTTAGAGGAGACCTCTTTGAGATGTACAAAATATTGAGCGGCCTGGACATAGTGGATCGTAAGGGCCTATTTCCATTGGTGGAGGGGTGTATTATGAGGGGGCATAGTTTTAAGGTGGTTGGTGGAAGGTTTAGAGGGAATTTGAGGGGGGGCTCCTTTACGCAGAGGGTTGTGGGGATCTGGAACTCGCTGCCTGGAAGAGTGATGGATGCAGAAACCCTCACCACTTTTAAGACATGCTTGGATGGGCACTTAAAATGCAGTAACCTGCAGGGTTACAGACCTAGAGCTGGTAATTGGGATTAGACTGGATGACCTTTTGTTGGACGGAGCAGATATAATGGTAAGTACTGCAAGGAATCGAATACGGCCAGGGTGATCTCCTGGACTAGTTTCGATCGCCTGGATGGGTCGGAGAGGAATTTTCCCAGATTTTTTTCTCCCTAAACTGGCCTGGATTTTTATCTGATTTTTGCCTCTCCCAGGAGATCACATGGCTCCAGGTAGAATGGAGTGTAGAATGTTTTAGTATAAGGGGTGTCGCAGTTGGGTGAGGCAGACTGTTTGGGCTGGGTGCTCTTTGCCTTTCCGTCATTGTTCATAGGTTTATATGTAACCTTTAGGGCTGCTGACCGAGGGCCGTGCGGCTCTTTGTCGGCTGGTGCAGACACGATGGGCCGAAGTGGCCTCCTTCTGCGCTGTAATTTTCTATGTTTCTATGTTTCTATTTGATTAAATCAGCCCACACAATATTGAGGTGAAAACCAGCACGGCAAACCCGGTTAACAGTCTTGCCGCAGTTTTACACCAATTGGTTTCCCAAATGACTGGTAGCAGGCCAGCAACCAGCCAAGGTCTGGCAAGATATCCTACAGTCTGACTCAGGATGAATCTTGTCATATTGTGGCCTTTGGAAGGCAGAAATTGGAAGCACCACACTTGGTGAAGGACTTTAGAGGTCGACTGCCCCTCAGAGGCCACTACTAATGTAACAGAATTTGTAACAATGCATCTTATAAGTGCTTGAAGTTAGATTTCTCTGAAATGCAAGCTGCACTGTTAGATTTTCTTCTGTTGTGTGAGTCCTTCATATTAGAGATGTGCAGAGTATAAATTCTATCAGAGATCAAACTTAGATATAAGCCGATCTTTGCATTTTTATTGTGTGACGCATCGGTGGTTCAGTGGTAGAATTCTCGCCTGCCACGCGGGAGGCCCGGGTTCGATTCCCGGCCGATGCATGTTTTTAAAAATTATATATTTTTATTTAATACCCATCTATTTATTTCATTTATATATTATATTGACTGTAATATTTAGGAAAGACAGGAAAGGAAGATATACATAAATATTAAAACGTCAGCTATTTAGTTTTCATTTAAAATAATGGCTCTGGGTCTGATTTATTCTCAAACTGTTTCAACAACAACTTGTATTTATATAGCGCCTTTAACGAAGTAAAGCATCCCAAGGCACTTTTCAGGAGTGTTATAGATAACAACATGTTAAAAATGTAAAAATGTAGAAATGTTTCAAATGTAGAAACTTCAGGAATGTGACTTGCAGGAGAGTTTAATTCATGGACCGAGCAGGATAGGGACTTCGTACAGAGTTGGAGTCAAATTCTGTAAATTATTTTTTCTCCAGTTTCTTAAAGATTGGAGTTGCGGGGGGCGGGGGGGGGGAGGGAGGCTATTTGACTGGGTGAGGCAGTTGGAGGTGGGAGGTCATTGGATGAGATATCCCGGAATGGAAAATCATGAACTGGTAAGTACACACATTCCAGGTATGTGCTGCCAGGGCCCCAAGCATAAAACATGCTGTGTTTAAAGGAGTTGTCAATTTGTATCACTTTGCTGATCATAAATATCACTTCGAACATAGCCCAAACATGACTGTTCTCAACTTCTAAAGTTAAAAAAAATCTATGCCTTGGAATATTGATCACTCATCATCATCATAGGCAGTCCCTCGAAATCGAGGAAGACTTGTTTTACTCTTGTTCTCAGGTGACTGTGCAGTCCAATGCGGGAATTACAGCCTCTGTCGCAGGTGGGACAGACAGTGGTTGGGGGAAAGCGTGGGTGGGACTGGTTTTCCGCACGCTCCTTCCACTGCCTGCGTTTGATTTCTGCATGCTCTCGGCGATGAGACTTGAGGTGCTCAGCGCCCTCCCGGATGCACTTTCTCCACTTAGGCCAGGGACTCCCAGGTGTCGCTGGGGATGTCGCACTTTATCAGGGAGGCTTTGAGGGTGTCCTTGTAACGTTTCCTCTGTCCACCTTTGGCTCGTTTGCCGTGTAGGAGTTCTGAGTAGATCACTATGTATATTGTAAGGGAGGGAACCTAATCACAGTGAGCAATAATGAGTTTGTGTTACAACAACCACTTGTATGTACATAGTACTTTTAATGTAAAGAAAAGAAAGACTTGGATTTATATAGCACCTTTCACGACCACCGAATGTCTCAAAGCCCTTTACAGCCAATGAAGCACTTTTGGAGTGCAGTCACTCTTGTAATGTGGGAAACACAGCAGTCCATTTGCGCACAGCAAGCTCCCATAGACAGCAATGTGATAATGACCAGATAATCTGTTTTAGTGATGTTGGTTGAGGGATCAATATTGGCCAGGACACTGTGGATAACTCCCCTGCTCTTTTTCAAAATAGTGCCATGGGATTTTTTACGTCTAGCAGATAGGGTCTCGGTTTAACGTCTCATCTAAAAGACAGCAGCTCCGACAGTGCTGCACTGTCTGTCTGTCCAGATTTTTGCGCCTTGTACCTTCAAACTCAGAGGAAAGGGTGCTACCAACTGAGCCACAGCTGCTACGAGTGAACAAAGAAAAACGTCATAGAATCTTAATCAGATAAAAATTGACAAAGAAGGCGACATTAATGTGGTGTCTCAAAATGTGGTCAAAGCAGTGGGTTTTAAGGAGGGGCTTAAAGGAGGAATGAGATTGGGAGAGAATTAAGGAGGGAATTCCAAAGCTTTGGGCCTAAACAGCTGAAGGCACGGCCATCAATGATAGGGTGAAGGAAGTGAGTGATTCCCAAGAGGCCAGAGTAGAGTTGCCAATCCTCCAGGATTGTCCTGCAGTCTCCAGGAATTAATGGTTAATTTCCTGGACACTGCTGCGGGCAGCACAATTCATGGACCGGGAAGGAAAGGGACTTTGTACAGAGTTGGAGTCAAATTCTGTCCATTAAAATGAATTTTTCTCCATTTTCTTTAGCTTATTAGTTATTTAAAGATTGGAGATGGGCAGGGGGTGGGAGGAGGCTATTTGACAGGGTGGGGTGGTTGGGGTTGGGTGGAGACTGGATGAAACCTCCAGGAATACATCCAACAAGAGTTGGCAACCGAAGGCCAGCGATGGAGGAGCGCAGAGATCTCGGAGGGTTGTGGGGCTGGAGGGGGTTACAGAGATAGGGAGGGGTGTAGGGGCTGGAGGGGGTTACAGAGATAGGGAGGGCTGTAGGGGCTGGAGGGGGTTACAGAAATAGGGAGGGGTGAAGGGGCTGGAGGAGGTTACAGAAATAGGGAGGGATGTAGGGGCTGGAGGAGGTTACAGAGCTAGGGAGGGGTGTAGAGGCTGGAGGGGGTTACAGAGATAGGAAGGAGTGTAGGGATTGGGGAAGGTTACAGAGATAGGGATGGGTGTAGGGGCTGGAGGAGGTTACAGAGATAGGGAGGGATGTAGTGCTAGAGGAGGTTACAGAGATAGGGAGGGGTGTAGGGGCTGGAGGAGGTTACAGAGATAGGGAGGGTTGTGGGGCCAGAGGGGGTTACAGAGATAGGGAGGGGTGTAGGGCTGGTGGAGGTTACAGAGATAGGAAGGGGTGTGGGGCTGGAGGAAGTTACTGAGATCGGGAGAAATGTAGTGGCTGGATGAGGTTACAGAGATAGGGAGGGGTGTAGGGGCTGGAGGAGGTTACAGAGATAGGGAGGGGTGTAGGGCTGGAGGAGGTTACCGAGATAGGAAGGGGTATAGGGGCTGGAGGAAGTTACAGAGATAGGGAGGGAGTAGGGCTGGTGGAGGTTACAGAGATAGGAAGGGGTGTGGGGCTGGAGGAAGTTACTGAGATCGGGAGAAATGTAGTGGCTGGATGAGGTTACAGAGATAGGGAGGGGTGTAGGGGCTGGAGGAGGTAACAGAGAAAGGGAGGGGTGTAGGGCTAGTGGAGGTTACAGAGATATGAAGGGTGTAGGGCTGGTGGAGGTTACAGATACAGAGAGGGGTGTGGGGCTGGAGGAAGTTACAGAGATAGGGAGGGGTGTGGGGGCTGGATGAGGTACAGAGATAGGGAGGGGTGTAGGGCTGGAGGAGGTTACAGAGATAGGGAGGGATGTAGGGGCTGGAGGCAGTTAAAGAGATAGGGAGGGGTGTAGGGGCTGGAGGAGGTTACAGAGATAGGGAGGGGTGTAGGGGCTGGAGGAGGTTACAGAGATAGGGATGGGTGTAGGGGCTGGAGGCAGTTAAAGAGATAGGGAGGGGTGTAAGGGCTGGAGGAGGTTACAGAGATAGGGAGGGGTGTAGGGTTGGAGGAGGTTACAGAGATAGAGAGGGGTGTAGGGGCTGGAGGAGATTAGAGAAATGGAGGGGTGTGGGGCTGGAGAAGGTTACAGAGATAGGGAGGGGTTTAGGGATGGAGGAGGTTATAGAGATAGGGAGAGGTGTAGGGCTGGAGGAGGTTACAGAGATAGGGAGGGGTGTAGGGGCTGGAGGCAGTTACAGAGATAGGGAGAGGTGTAGGGGCTGGAGGAGGTTACAGAGATAGGGAGGGGTGTAGGGCTGGTGGAGGTTACAGATATAGAGAGGGGTGTGGAGCTGGAGGAGGTTACAGAGATAGGGAGAGGTGTAGGGGCTGGAGGAGGTTACAGAGATCGGGAGGGGTGTAGGGCTGGTGGAGGTTACAGATATAGAGAGGGGTGTGGGGCTGGAGGAGGTTACAGAGATAGGGAGAGGTGTAGGGGCTGGAGAAAGTTACAGAGTTAGGGAGGGTTTTAGGGTTGGAGGAGGTTACAGAGAAAGGGAGGGGTGTGGGGCTGGAGGAGGTTACAGAGATAGGGAGGGGTGTGGGGCTGGAGGAGGTTACAGAGATAGGGAGGGTTGTAGGTGATATGTCCTTACTACACAGTATAAATGCACACAAGGCCCATGCTTGAGAGAAGGTCAGTCTGTGACCTGTCCTTTCTTCCTTAGCACTCAAGTGATGAAGGTGGGTGGAGCTTCCCCTTTTATACCTGAAGGTCCAGGTTAGGAGTGTCTCCCACCTAGTGGTCAGTGTTCTCACTGTGTACAACTTAGGTCAGTTTATACATGGGTTACAATGCTGGTTGAATACATGACATCACCTCCCACCACAAAGTCTTATTGGGATCACAGGTTGAGTCTCTCTGGTGGTTTACGCTCCCTTGCAGAGCGCCTGAGTTGGGGCTCCGGTTGTTGGGCGCTGGCCTGAGTGTCTGCTGTTTGCAGTGCCTCAGGTCTGTCCGGACTGCCCACAGTGACTGGGCTCTCCTCCCTTTGGTTCCGGTGTTCGGTCACCTGTGGTGGAGTGAACCCTATATCGTGTTCTTCCTCTGCTTCTTCTATGGGGTTGCTGAACCTCCTTTTTGTTTGATCCACATGTTTGCGGCAGATTTGTCCATTGGTAAGTTTAACTACCAGAATCCTATTTCCCTCTTTGGCAACCAGTGCCTGCGAGCCATTTGGGCCCTGCAGTGTAGTTGAGGACAAAAACAGGGTAATTTACATCAATACATCACGCCCTCGCATTCCTGCCATGGTAGTGATATTGTGACTGGTGCCTGCTCTCGACAATTTCTTTCATGGTGGGGTGTATAAGGGATAATCGGGTTTTGAGCATCCTTTTCATTAGTAGCTCTGCAGGTGGAACCCCTGTGAGCGAGTGTGGTCAGGATCTTTCGGCCAACAGGAGGCGTGATAAGTGGGTTTGGAGGGAACTCCCTTGGATTCTGAGCATCTCCTGTTTGATTACCTGCACTGCTCGTTCTGCCTTGCCGTTTGAGGCCGGCTTGAACGGTGCCATTCTAACATGGTTAATTCCATTGCCTGCCATGAAGTCCTGGAATTCAGTGCTTGTGAAGCACGAGCCATTGTCGCTGACCAAGATGTCCGGTAGACTGTGGGCGGCGAACATTGTACCGTAGACTTTCTACCGTGGCAGAGGATGTGCTTGAATTTAAAATGTCACACTCGATCCATTTGGAGTAGGCGTCTACTACAACCAAAAACATTTTCCCCATGAAAGGACCTGCATAGTCCACATGGATGCGTGACCAAGGCTTGGCGGGCCATGGCCAGGGGCTAAGAGGGGCTTCCCTGGGCGCATGGCCCAGCTGCGCACACGTGTTGCACCTGCGAACACAAAGTTCCAGATCTGCGTCTATCTCTGGCCACCAAACGTGTGACCTGGCAATTGCCTTCATCGTGACAATGCCCGGGTGCCCATTGTGGAGTTCTCTGATGAACACCTCTCTGCCCATCTGGGGCATGACTACGCGGTTTCCCCACAGTAGGCAATTGGCCTGAATCGAGAGTTCATCCTTGCGCCTGTGAAATGGTTTAAATTTCTCAGGGCATGCCCTGTACGTGGCTGCCCAGTCCCCATTCAGGACACATTTCTTAACTAGAGACAATAGCGGATCTCTATTTGTCCAGACTTTAATCTGACGGGCGGTCACGGGTGAGCCTTCGCTTCCGAAAGCTTCAACAGCCATGACCATCTCAGCACCATGCTCGGTAGCCCCCTCAGTGGTGGCTAGTGGGAGCCTGCTGAGTGCATCGGCGCAGTTTTCGGTGCCCGGTCTGTGCCGAATTGTGTAGTCATAGGCAGCTAACGTGACTGCCCACCTCTGTATGCGGGCCGATGCGTTTGCATTTATGGCCTTGTTGTCGGCCAAAAGGGACGTTAGGGGTTTGTGATCTGTCTCCAGCTCAAATTTCCTGCCAAACAGGTACTGGTGCATTTTCTTTACCGCATATACACATGCGAGCGCCTCCTTTTCTACCATCCTGTAGCCCCTTTCTGCCTGGGACAGACTCCTGGAGGCATAAGCTACCGGCTGTAACTGACCCTTGGCATTGACATGCTGCAACACACACCCGACACCATAGGACGACGCATCGCACGTTAACACAAGTTTCTTACATGGGTCATATAGCGTTAACAGATTGTTGGAACATAACAAATTGCGTGCTCTATTAAAAGCCCTTTCCTGGCTGTCCCCCCAGACCCATTCGCGACCTTTGCGTAGGAGCACGTGTAGCGGCTCTAGCAGCGTGTTCAATTTGGGAAGAAAGTTACCAAAATAGTTCAGGAGCCCCAGGAACGAACGCAGCTCCGTCATGTTACGGGGTCTGGGTGCTCTCTGGATCGCTTCCGTCTTGGATGCAGTAGGGCTGATCCCGTCTGCTGCTACCCTCATCCCCAGGAATTCTACCTCTGGAGCTAGGAAGACGCACTTCGCCTTTTTCAGTCACAGACCTACCCGGTCCAGTCTGCGTAGCACCTCCTCCAGGTTGTGGAAGTGTTCTTCAGTATCGTAACCCGTAATGAGGCTGTCGTCCTGAAAAACCACCATGCCTGGAATCGACTTGAGGAGGCTTTCCATATTTAGTTGGAAGATCGCGGCGGCCGAGCGAATCCCGAACGGACATCTGTTGTACTCAAACAACCCCTTGTGTGTCGTGATGGTGGTCAGCTTCTTCGACTCACTCGCCAGCTCCTGGGTCATGTAAGCTGAGATCAGGTCCAATTTTGAAAAAAATTTGCCACCGGATAGCGTCGCAAAGAGGTCCTCCGCTCTCGGTAGCGGGTACTGGTCTTGGAGTGACACCCGATTGATGGTGGCCTTGCAATCGCCATATATCCTGACCGACCCATCCGCCTTGAGCACCGGCACGATCGGGCTCGCCCAGTCACTGAATTCGACTGGCGAGATGATGCCTTCCCTCAACAGGCGGTCCAATTCGCCTTCTATCTTTTCCCGCATCAGGTACGGCACCGCTCTGGCCTTGTGGTGTACTGGTCTGGCGTCCGGGTTTATGTGAATCACTACCTTGGCCCCCATGAAAGTGCCAATGCCGGGTTGAAATGAGTCAAATTTGTCCAGGACCTGTGAGCATGATACTCGCTCCACAGAGGAAATTGCATTGACATCACCCCATTTCCAGTTCATGACAGCAAGCCAACTCCTCCCCAGTAATGCGGGACCGTCCCCTGGGACAATCCAGAGTGGCAACCTGTTCTCCGATTCTTTGTGGGTCACGACTACCATGGCGCTGCCTAGCACCGGAATGATCTGCTTTGTGTAAGTCCGTAGCTGTGCGTCAATTGGCGATAATTTTGGCCTCCTGGCCTTTGATGCCCACAACTTTTCGAACTGTTTGATACCCATCAGGGACTGGCTGGCACCCGTGTCTAACTCCATTGATACTGGGATGCCATTGAGGAGCACTTTCATCATTATCGGTGGCGTCCTGGTGTATGAACTGTATACGTGCTCCACATGAACTCGCTGAACTTCAGCTTCCAGCGATTTCCCCAGTGTCCATTTCTGCAATTTCTGCAGGTATTTTGCTCATCTCTGCAAACTCCGGCTGAATGTATGCCTCCACGCCTCCAGCATGAGTTGCGGTTTGAAACAAAAGGTCCCTTGCCAGTCGATCGTCCCTGACTGTCCTTGAGTGCACCATTAACAGGTGTTGATGGCCCCATTACTGGCCGCATTGTCCCTTGAAATGGCGTGAATCGCTGTTCAGCTTGCCATTGTCTCTGTCGAACTCCCCCTCTGGGTTCGACTACATGTTGGGGCATGCCTGACTGCCCTTGTCTGCCTGGAGAACTGTGTGCTGCTTTAACAATGTTGAATCTCTGTCCCAACCATTCCTTAACACAGTACCCCTCGTCTGTTCTGCTAGTGGCCATGCTCGCGTGGTTTAAATCCCAGTTTCTTGTCGCCATTGATACATCCTTACTACACAGTATAAATGCACACGAGGCCCATGCTTGAGAGAAGGTCAGTCTGTGATCTGTCCTTTATTCCTTAGCACTCAAGTGATGAAGGTGGGTGGAGCTTCCCCTTTTATACCTGAAGGTCCAGGTTAGGAGTGTCTCCCACCTAGTGGTCAGTGTTCTCACGGTGTACAACTTAGGTCAGTTTATACATGGGTTACAATGCTGGTTGAATACATGACAGTAGGGCTGGAGGAGGTTACAGAGAAAGGGAAGGGTGTGGGGATGGATGAGGTTACAGAGATAGGGAGGGGTGTAGGGGCTGGAGGGGGTTACAGAGATAGGGAGGGGTGTAGGGGCTGGAGGTGGTTACAAAAATAGGGAGGAATGTAGGGGCTGGAGGAGGTTACAGAGATAGGGAGGGGTGTAGAGGCTGGAGGGGGTTACAGAGATAGGAAGGGGTGTAGGGGCTGGAGGAGGTTATAAGATAGGGAGAGGTGTAGGGTTGGAGGAGGTTACAGAGATAGGGAGGGATGTAGGGGCTAGAGGAGGTTACAGAGATAGGGAGGGTGTAGGGGCTGGAGGAGGTTACAGAGATAGGGAGGGTTGTGGGGCTGGAGGGGGTAACAGAGATAGGGAGGGGTGTAGGGGCTGGAGGAGGTTACAGAGATAGGGAGGGCTGTAGGGCTGGAGGAGGTTACAGAGATAGGGAGGGGTGTAGAGGCTGGAGGGGGTTACAGAGATAGGAAGGGGTGTAGGGACTGGGGGAGGTTACAGAGATAGGGAGGGGTGTAGGGGCTGGAGGAGGTTATAAGACAGGGAGAGGTGTAGGGTTGGAGGAGGTTACAGAGATAGGGAGGGATGTAGGGGCTAGAGGAGGTTACAGAGATAGGGAGGGTGTAGGGGCTGGAGGAGGTTACAGAGATAGGGAGGGTTGTGGGGCTGGAGGGGGTAACAGAGATAGGGAGGGGTGTAGGGGCTGGAGGAGGTTACAGAGATAGGGAGGGCTGTAGGGCTGGGGGAGGTAACCGAGATAGGAAGGGGTGTAGGGTCTGGAGGAAGTTACAGAGATAGGGAGGGTGTAGGGCTGGTGGAGGTTACAGAGATAGGAAGGGGTGTGGGGCTGGAGGAAGTTACTGAGATCGGGAGAAGTGTAGTGGCTGGATGAGGTTACAGAGATAGGGAGGGGTGTAGGGGCTGGAGGAGGTTACAGAGATAGGGAGGGGTGTAGGGCTGGTGGAGGTTACAGAGATAGGAAGGGTGTAGGGCTGGTGGAGGTTACAGATGTAGAGAAGGGTGTGGTGCTGGAGGAGGTTACAGAGATAGGAAGGTTTGTAGGGCTGGAGGAGGTTACAGAGAAAGGGAGGGGTGTGGGGCTGGAGGATATTACAGAGATAGGGAGGGGTGTAGTGGCTGGAGGAGGTTACAGAGATAGGGAGGGGTGTGGGGGCTGGAGGAGGTTACAGAGATAGGGAGTGGTGTGGGGCTGGAGAATTTTACAGAGATAGGGAGGGGTGTAAGGGGCTGGAGGAGGTTACAGAGATAGGGAGTGGTGTGGGGCTGGAGAATTTTACAGAGATAGGGAGGGGTGTAAGGGGCTGGAGGAGGTTATGGAGATAGGGAGGGGTGTAGGGCTGGAGGAGATTACAGGGATAGGGAGGGGTATGGCCACAGAGTGATTTAAACATGAGGGTGACAATTTTAAAACCGAGCCATTGGTTGGGAGCCAATGTAGGTAGCAAGCACAGGGAGTGATGGGTGAACGGGACTCGGTGTGAGTTAGGATATGGGCAGCCGAGTTTTGGATGAGCTGCTGTTTGTGGAGGCTGACCAAGAGAGTGTTGTAATATTCGAGTCTGGAAGTGCCTGAAGCATAATAATTACATTTGTATATTTGCTACTCCTTGGGGGAGAAATTCGGTCGCGCCTCTGTTAGCGGCAGTAATCTAGGCGGAGCGGTACTTTTAGCGCCGTGAAAAGGTTTGCACCTCCCGCCCAGAAATTAGTCAGAATCGGTCGAAGAGCTGACGGGGCGATAAATGAGCTGTTGAGTTTCAGAGCTGGGGGGGCCATAACGAATGTTTGGTCGGCACATTTTGCGGACCCACTGCGCGTGCATGGAATTCCGAGTCAAATCCCGGGAAAAGTCGAGTCTTAAAGGCGCAGCATAGTAATGCACCCGTTAAAGTTTTCAAAACCACTTGTTCTCAAGCTGTGCTGTTCTGTCTGTCTGTCGCTGTAAACTGGGAGGCTCACGCACCGCGCTGTGTGTAAACGTTGCACTGACTGTGACCTCCCAGGGAAGTGCTTCCTCATCCCTTTAAGTAGCCGCCAGTTAACGACTCTGCAAGCCCGGACCCACTGTTTTTCCAGACGTTGTTATTGGCGGGCGCTCAATACGGCGCACGCACCGAATTTACCGACCGGGGCGCAAACGTGGGCGTTGCACCAGGATGGACGTCAGGATCAGAGCGATCGTCAGCAGCCGGGCGCTAATGATTTGTGCCCCCGGTGAGCCTCGAATGGATTTTCCGTCAGGGCGCTAAACGCTGTGCACCCGGTCGGTAACCTCTTACGCTCCCTTTAACGGCCCCTCTGGGCACTAACTGAGGCGTTAGACAACTGAAAATCCAGCCCTTAGTTTTGTGATTTCAGTCAGTGTACTGTCGACACAGTAATTGGCATGTTGAAGGTATGTTGGAACATGCTGGCTTAGAGAAAGTATTGTGTGTGTCACGAGCATAATTGACGAGTGCCGTAGGCATGGGTGAATTACATCGTTGCATCGTAGCAATTTATTTTCTGTACGCCAGTGTTCTGATGCATTCTGCTCACGCTGCGTGGCAACATTGAAAAATGTGCTTTTTAAACGAATTCTTGCTGTCCAGATTGTTCGGTAATTAGTTCAAACCAGTGGGCCTTTTTTTTTTTCTCTCTGCAGAGGTCAGATGGTGCGTCGCTTATTAAATCTTGTGATGTGGTCCCTTGGGCCTGCATGGAACATTAGACGCTCGCAGTGTGTGCTCGGATGGGTCAATGAGCTCCGCGGTTACATGGGAGCTCAGATAGTGAGTGTCAACAGGCTAATCAATCGTGGGGGGAAACACTATAACCCAGCCCAATCCCCTTTGCACATGTGCATTTTCCAGTGGCTTTCATTGCATAGTAATTAGAAGCAGGGACCCTTGGATGAATTTCCCCCCATCCCAGGAATCAGTCTGGTGAACCTTCGTTGCACTCCCTCTATGGCAAGTATATCCTTCCTTAGGTAAGGAGACCAAAACTGTACACAATACTCCAGGTGTGGTCTCACCAGGGCCCTATATAATTGCAGTAAGATGTCTTTACTCTTATACTCAAATCCTCTTGTAATAAAGGCCAACATTTCATTTGCTTTCTTAGCCGGGGGCGGGGGTAGGGCAGCAGGATGGCCAGAATCTTCAGCATGCAAATTAACTGCAGATTGTAATCATTTTGACCAAGAAGACAACTCTCACTTTGGAGATAATGCATAGGAACAGGAGGAGGCCATTCAGCCCCTCGAGCCTGTTTCGCAAAAAAAAAAGGAAAAGAAAGAGGTTCATGGTTATCTCCTCCTGCATGAGTAAATAAATAAGGCTACTAATACCCAAAGTGAAGCTACAGAATCTATTTTTCATCCACAAGTACATAAAACAAGTGACTCAAGAAACATTGGTAAGGTAAGCTGTCCGGCCGCACCAAGTGCATCTTCTGTTAGTTGCTGTGGAGCATCACCGATGAAAGCAGTGGACAAGTCTCCAGTCCAGACCACTCAGGAAGGCTGTTGTACCTCAAGCCTTGGTCCAAGTTGCTTGAAAACGCAGCCTTCACAGATGCATCTCTATTTGGATTAAGTGGGATATTTCTGAAGCAATTTAATACGGGGCACACAGATGATATCATCTATGCAATGTGTTGATACCCTCGTATCTAACTGCAGAACCGCAGTCACCTCCACGTTCCCCTCAAGTCACACGCCATCCTGACTTGGAAATATATCGGCCGTTCCTTTATCGTCGCTGGGTCAAAATCCTGGAACTCCCTCCCTAACAGCACTGTGGGAGCACCTTCACCGCACGGACTGCAGCGGTTCAAGAAGGCGGCTCACCACCACCTTCTCAAGGGGCAATTAGGTTTGGCCAATAAATGCCAGACTTACCAGCGACGCCCACATCCCAGGAACGAATGTTAAAAAAGCATCCCATTACCGATAACTAGCGCAGTTGATTCTTGGGAGAGAATGCATGTGGTCAAAGTGTACTTCTGGAGGTGTCGGATACCCCTTCAGACCGCTGTGGTTGACCCAGAGTGGCCACACGTCCCACCCACCACACCCTGCCCAAACAGCAATTTGCCACTCAACGGGCCATACTTCTAGCCAGCCATGCCATTGCAGGCCACCAACAAAGCCCTGCTCAAACAGGCCGCAACACAACTTACCATGTTCTTCCCAAGCAGGACTTAACACAGCCCAACATGTCCCACCCACACGGACCATACCAATGCCCATTCAGACTTGCAGCTTTCAACCTAGCTTCTGTGCTTTTGCCTTTGTGTTGTCGACAGGAGATACTAGAGATCATTTTGAACGTTGCCACTAAGGCAGAAATCTGATGGAGCAGATCGTCTGCTCCTTGTAGAACTTGCCTGCTTTTCATTCCATCGAAACCAATTGAACAAAAATCTGTTGAACTTTTCTCTTTTTGTTCTTCCAAAGTTCCGAATGTACCATACTACATAAGAGCATAAGAAATAGGAGCAGGAGTAGGCCATTCTGCACTTCGAGCCTGCTCCACCATTAAGTAAGATCATGGCTGATCTTCTACCTCAACTCCACTTCCCTGCACTATCCCCATATCCCTTGATTCCCTTAGTATCAATGTATGTCTTGAATGTACTCAATGACTGAGCATCCACAGCCCTCTGGGGTAGAGAATTCCAAAGATTAGCACAGATCCTCCTCCCCACTTCTTCGTGTTAAACTCAAGACTCATCCCACCATTGCCCACTCATAATGCATTCTATCCCAGAACCTCAACCGTGGCTCCTTCAATTTCCCCTTCCTCCTGCAATCTACAAGGCAAAGAACAAAAAGGGCCACTGTACAGCAAAATTCTAAAAGGACAAAGGGTGTTAAAAAAACAAGCCTGAAGGCTTTGTGTCTTAATGCAAGGAGTATCCGTAATAAGGTGGATTAATTAACTAAATTTAGAACTCAGCAGAGGAGGACAAAGGGTTTGATTAGGGCAGGGAAAATGGAGTACGAGAAGAAGCTTGCAGGGAACATTAAGATGGATTGCAAAAGTTTCTATAGGTATGTAAAGAGAAAAATGTTAGTAAAGACAAACGTAGGTCCCCTGCAGTCAGAATCAGGGGAAGTCATAACGGGGAACAAAGAAATGGCGGACCAATTGAACAAGTACTTTGGTTCGGTATTCACTAAGGAGGACACAAACAAACTTCCGGATATAAAAGGGGTCAGAGGGTCTAGTAAGGAGGAGGAACTGAGGGAAATCCTTATTAGTCGTGAAATTGTGTTGGGCAAATTGATGGGATTGAAGGCCGATAAATCCCCAGGGCCTGATGGACTGCATCCCAGAGTACTTAAGGAGGTGGCCTTGGAAATAGAAGATGCATTGACAGTTATTTTCCAACATTCCATTGACTCTGGATCAGTTCCTATGGAGTGGAGGATAGCCAATGTAACCCCACTTTTTAAAAAAGGAGGGAGAGAGAAAACAGGGAATTATAGACCGGTCAGCCTGACATCGGTAGTGGGTAAAATGATGGAATCAATTATTAAGGATGTCATAGCAGCGCATTTGGAAAGAGGTGACATGATAGGTCCAAGTCAGCATCGATTTGTGAAAGGAAAATCATGCTTGACAAATCTTCTGGAATTTTTTGAGGATGTTTCCAGTAGAGTGGACAAGGGAGAACCAGTTGATGTGGTATATTTGGACTTTCAGAAGGCTTTCGACAAGGTCCCACACAAGAGATTAATGTGCAAAGTTAAAGCACATGGGATTGGGGGTAGTGTGCTGACGTGGATTGAGAACTGGTTGTCAGACAGGAAGCAAAGAGTAGGAGTAAATGGGGACTTTTCAGAATGGCAGGCAGTGACTAGTGGGGTACCGCAAGGTTCTGTGCTGGGGCCCCAGCTGTTTACACTGTACATTAATGATTTAGACGAGGGGATTAAATGTAGTATCTCCAAATTTGCGGATGACACTAAGTTGGGTGGCAGTGTGAGCTGCGAGGAGGATGCTATGAGGCTGCAGAGCGACTTGGATAGGTTAGGCGAGTGGGAAAATGCATGGCAGATGAAGTATAATGTGGATAAATATGAGGTTATCCACTTTGGTGGTAAAAACAGAGAGACAGACTATTATCTGAATGGTGACAGATTAGGAAAAGGGGAGGTGCAACGAGACCTGGGTGTCATGGTACACCAGTCATTGAAGGTTAGCATGCAGGTAGAGCAGGCGGTTAAGAAAGCAAATGGCATGTTGGCCTTCATAGCGAGGGGATTTGAGTACAGGGGCAGGGTTGTGTTGCTACAGTTGTATAGGGCCTTGGTGAGGCCACACCTGGAGTATTGTGTACAGTTTTGGTCTCCTAACCTGAGGAAGGACATTCTTGTTGTTGAGGGAGTGCAGCGAAGGTTCACCAGACTGATTCCCGGGATGGCGGCACTGACCTATCAAGAAAGACTGGATCAACTGGGCTTGTATTCACTGGAGTTCAGAAGAATGAGAGGGGACCTCATAGAAACGTTTAAAATTCTGATGGGTTTCGAAAGGTTAGATGCAGGAAGAATGTTCCCAATGTTGGGGAAGTCCAGAACCAGGGGTCACAGTCTAAGGATAAGGGGTAAGCCATTTAGGACCGAGATGAGGAGAAACTTCTTCACCCAGAGAGTGGTGAACCTGTGGAATTCTCTATCACAGAAAGTTGTTGAGGCCAATTCACTAAATATATTCAAAAAGGAGTTAGATGTAGTCCTTACTACTAGGGGGATCAAGGGGTATGGCGAGAAAGCAGGAATGGGGTACTGAAGTTGCATGTTCAGCCATGAACTCATTGAATGGCGGTGCAGGCTAGAAGGGCCGAATGGCCTACTCCTGCACCTATTTTCTATGTTTCTATGTTACAACCTTTTGAAATCAGAGTTTATTGCGTCAGCTAACCATTATTTCTTGTTTTACCGCCTTCTCCCTGCAGAACTGGAATCAAGACCAGCTGTGCTGATTTTCTCTGCGCCATTTGATGTCCAAACCTGTATGGTCTTACATTCTTTTGGAAGCCGATTTTGTCAATCACAGCAGTTCTGGTTCTGGAGGTCCATTATGACCAGCATCGTAGTGTGACAATGATCTCCAAAGTACCTTCTTCCCACATTATTGATCCTCAAAGGATGATTGCACAAGTGAATAATGAGTTGTTAATGAAGAGCAATGGATGGGCCCTGGTATGAAAGAACAATAAACCTTTTTTTTTGGAAACACCAGCAGATTCCCTGCTGCAGCCTTTGACACGGTTGACCACTTTATCGTCCTCCAACACCTCTCCACCATTGTCCAGCTGGGTGGGACTGCACTCGCCTGGTTCCATTCTTATCTATCTAATCGTAACCATAGAATCACCTGCAATGGCTTCTCCTCCCACTCCCGCATCGTTACCTCTGGTGTCCCCCAAGGATCTATCCTTGGCCCCCTCCTATTTCTTGTCTATATGCTGCCCCTTGGCGATATCATCCGAAAACACAACATCGGTTTCCATATGTACGCTGACGACACCCAGCTCTACCTCACCACCATTTCTCTCAACCCTTCCACTGGCTGTAAATTGTCAGACTCCTTGTCCGTCTGGATGAGTAGAAATTTTCTCCAATTAAATATTGGGAAGACCGAAGTCATTATCTTTGGTCCTCACCACAAACTGCGCTCCCTGGCCACTGACTCCATCCCTCTACTTGGTATCTGTCTGAGGCTGAACCAGACTGTTCGCAACCTTAGTGTCATATTTGACCCTGAAATGAGTTTCCAGCCACATATCTGCGGCATAACTAAAACCGCCTATTTCCACTTCTGTAACATTGACCATCTCCGCTCCTGCCTCAGCTAATCTGCTGCTGAAACCCTCATCCATGCCTTTGTTACCTCCAGACTTGACTACTCCAACTCACTCCTGGCTGGCCTCCCACATTCTACCCTACGTAAACTTGAGGTCATCCAAAACTCGGCAGCCCATGTCCTAACGCGCACTAAGTCCCACTCACCCATCACCCCTGTGCTCGCTGACCTACTTTGGCTGCCGGTTAAACAACGCCTCGATTTCAAAATTCTCATCCTTCTTTCCAAATCCGTCCATGGCCCTTCTCCCTTCCCTATCTCTGTAGTCTCCTCCAGCCCCACAACCCCCCCCAAAATGTCTGCGCTCCTCAAATTCTGCTCTCTTGAGCATCCCTGATTATAATTGCTCAACCATTGGCGGCCGTACCTTCTGTTGTCTGGATCTGCCTCCATGGGCAGGACCGGAACCAATGTCCAAGGGGGAGTGTTTGCTAGTGCTGTTGGGGAGGAGTTAAACTAATATGGCAGGGGGATGGGAACCTATGCAGGGAGACAGAGGGAAATAAAATGGAGGCAGAAGCAAAAGATAGAAAGCAGAATAGTAAAAGTGGAGGGCAGAGAAACCCAAGGCAAAATACAAAAAGGGCCACATTACAGCAAAATTCTAAAGGGGCAAAGTTTGTTGAAAAGACAAGCCTGAAGGCTCTGTGCCTCAATGCGAGGAGTATTCGGAATAAGGTGGACGAATTAACTGCGCACACAGCAGTTAACGGATATGATGTAATTGGCATCAAGGAGACATGGCTCCAGGGTGACCAAGGCTGGGAACTCAACCTTCAACATTTAGGAAGGATCGACAGAGAGGAAAAGGAGGCAAGGTGGCATTGCTGGTTAAAGAGGAAATTAATGCAATAGTAAGGAGTGACATTAGCCTGGATGATATGGAATCGGTATGGGTGGAGCTGCGGAATACCAAATGGCAGAAAACGCTAGTAGGAGTTGTGTACAGACCACCAAACAGTAGTAGTTAGGTTGGGGACAGATCAAACAATGCGTGCAATAAAGGTACAGCAGTTATCATGGGCGACTTTAATCTACATATAGATTGGGCTAACCAAACTGGTAGCAATGCGGTGGAAGAGGATTTCCTGGAGTGTATTAGGGATGGTTTTCTAGACCAATATGTCGAGGAACCAACTGGAGAGCTGGCCATCCTAGACTGGGTGATGTGTGATAAGAAGGGACTAATTAGCAATCTTGTTGTGCGAGGTCCCTTGGGGAAGAGTGACCATAATATGGTAGAATTCTTTATTAAGATGGAAAGTGACACAGTTAATTCGGAAACTAGGATGCTAAACTTAAGGAAAGGTAACTTCGACGGTATGAGACATGAATTGGCTAGAATAGACTAGCAAAGAATACTTAAAGGGTTGATGGTGGATAAGCAATGCCAAACATTTAAAGATCACATGGATGAACTTCAGCAATTGTACATCCCTGTCTGGAGTAAAAATAAAACGGGGAAGATGACTCAACCGTGGCTAACAAGGGAAATTAAGGATAGTGTTAAAACCAAGGAAGAGGCATATAAATTGGTTAGAAAAAGCAACAAACCTGAGGACTGGGAGAAATTTAGAATTCAAAAGAGGAGGACTAAGGGTTTAATTAAGAGGGGGAAAATAGAGTACGAGAGGAAGCTTGCAGGGAACATAAAAACTGACTGCAAAAGCTTCTATAAATATGTGAAGAGAAAAAGATTAGTGAAGACAAACGTAGATCCCTTGCAGTCGGATTCAGGTGAATTTATAATGGGGAACAAAGAAATGGCAGACCAATTGAACAAATACTTCGGTTCTGTCTTCATGAAGGAAGACACAAATAACCTTCCGAACGTACTAGGGGACAGTGGGTCGAGTGAGAAGGAGGAACTGAAGGATATCCTTATTAGGCGGGAAATTATGTTAGGGAAATTGATGGGATTGAAGGCCGATAAATCCATGGGGCCTGATAGTCTGCATCCCAGAGTACTTAAGGAAGATGCCCGAGAAATAGTGGATGCATTGGTGATCATTTTCCAACAGTCTATCGACTCTGGATCAGTTCCTATAGACTGGAGCAAAGCTAATGTAACACCACTTTTTAAAAAAGGAGGGAGAGAGAAAACGGGTAATTATAGACCGGTTAGCCTGACATCAGTAGTGGGGAAAATGTTGGAATCAATCATTAAGGATGAAATAGCAGCGCATTTGGAAAGCAGTGACAGGATCGGAACAAGTCAGCATGGATTTATGCAAGGGAAATCATGCTTGATGAATCTTCTGGAATTTTCTGAAGATGTAACTAGCAGAGTGGACAAGGGAGAACCAGTGGATGTGGTGTATTTAGACTTTCAAAAGGCTTTTGACAAGGTCCCGCACAAGAGATTGGTGTGCAAAATCAAAGAGCATGGTATTGGGGGTAATCTACTGACGTGGATAGAGAAACATCGAAACATAGAAAATAGGTGCAGAAGCAGGCCATTCGGCCCTTCGAGTCTGCACCACCACCCAAGACGATCATGGCTGATCACGCAACTTCAGCACCCCACTCCCGCCCTCCCTCCATACCCCCTGATCCCCTCAGCCGCAAGGGCCACATCCAACTCCTCCTTGAACATATCCAACGAACTGGACAACAACCTTGTCGCAAAGAATTCCATAGGCTCACAATTCTCTGGGTGAACAAGCCTCTCCCCATCTCGGTCCCAGATGGCCCACTGTTAGATCTCTTAATTTTCAATGAAATACGAACTCCGGTTGTAGTTTTAACATAACTTTTATTCTAGCAGCTGCAACAAGCTCTTGGCTTTAAGCCAGGTCTTTGTCCTTCTGAGAACGCATGGCCAAAATGGCTGTTCTTATACCTGGCTCAGTTTACAGAAAAGAACGTGCCTTCTTTGACCTTATTGGCTCAATTGATATTCTGTTAATCTTTAATTGGCTCGCTACCAAAGGTCCTAAAATGTCAAGTTGATTGATGACTTAATGCAACTTGCTCCCACTCACGTAGCATCTCTGACTTGGGGTCTGTGAATTCTCACAGCCTGTCTGAATGCAGCCTGTTTGAATTCTCTATCAATCCCCCCTTTGATTCTTTCACAAACTGAATCATAAAACATCAGGTATCACTGGTTAAACATTCTACAAAATAATTTCATACATATTAATAGAGTTTCCTTCTAAAATTTGTTGATGTGTTTTGCCACATGTCCGGACTAGTAGCCTCCACACAAATTTACACCAACCCGAATTCCATCGTGGCCACAATGGAAGTCTGGTTTGAGTAGGTTAATTAACCTTATTACAATTTAATCCAAATCAATATCTTAATTCAACCAGTAAACAACCTTCCCTTAAGCATAACATACCCCTGTGCCACATACAGACGGTCTGCTGGGACCTGCAAGGTTGTTGCAGCAACATTTAATCAACATAAACAAACAATATAAAAGTAAAATAATTACAATGAATAGAATTAAACCTTCCACCAATGAAGTTCCTATTGAACCTAGCCATTCAGTGGCTCCGCTCCACAAAGTGAATGATGGGGGTTGCTTAAGTTTTTCTACCTCCTTTTGGATATGCTCCGCTAGTGGGTAATTTCTTCGGAGCTATCTGGGATATACGTGCAACACTCAGTACCTCCCTTTTCAGCCAGGATATAGTCAAGGGCCAGTCTATTCTGTAGGGCTACTGTGCGGATTGCTACCATTTCTGCATTGATTTTAACTAGGGCCTCTGAGGTATCATTGGCTACCTGTTCCACAACGGATGCCATGTTAATGGATTCCCTTGCCAGTCTGGCGGTCCCATACCTGGGGATCAGAATGGCAAAGAACCTCTCTGTTTCTGTGATAGCTCTCTTAGGACGGTGTAAATGTTCCGACAGTGACTTTATATGACATATATGGCACAATATAGGCTAAATAGCAGGATCCCGTCCAATTCTGGGGCAGCCAAGGGTAGGCCTTGTGGCCACACACCCAATAGGTGCCATTATAGGCAATGAATGTTAGCTGTTTCTTTGTCCGGGGCCTGTCCAGGCTTTTCCATCTGTTTTATTCAGAATCCCCGTTACGTTAAGAATTCCCACATCGGCCCAGTTTGGATGGATCCGTGGCTTGATTATATTATAATTCCGGGAGCAGTTACTATACCCCATATTCTGGCCTCCTTTGATGTTTCTAATCAGACAGACTGATTCCCCCGGTCTTCCTATTCCCGTTGTATTAGTGATAACAAAAAATGGGGGCCATATGGAATTATTGTACCACGGTTGATATCCCCCTTCAAAGGTAGTCAGATTGTAACCTGCTAACTTCCATTTACGTGCCCAGTTTTCCGTATCCTGAAATGCATTGCCAGTTTTGTTTTGATTAATTATCCACTGAGCCATTTCCGAGATATTCAAGGGAACTGGCCTCAAGGGAATCCCTCCCTTTGAGTGAATAGGAATATGCGCACACACCCAACAACTGGAAATGTTACCTTGTTTGGCATAAATGTATGGCATATATAAAAAGGTATTTACATGTAATTCCCTTGCTACCCTACTATTTCCCTTTGGTGCAGAGGGTCGGCTAGTAAGAAGTAGGCCTATGCCTAGAATACCTACAGTCAGTAATACAGTAAATGTATACATTTTGGCAAAAAGCAATTGTCCTTATTAGATTTCAGCTTCAGTTATGGGTGCTCATTTAACGTGTGAGGCGTGGATCCAGGCTTTCTTTCCTTGGACTTTAACAGCATCCTGGGTGGTCAATAACACTTGGTAAGGTCCCTCCCACTTGGCACCCAAAGGTTCTTTATGCAACTTTTTCACATACACCCAGACTCCCGGGATGATGTCGTGTCCTCCTTCGGGTGGATTACCCCAAGCTGCCGATACCTGTCAGGAAATAGAACTAATAGCATTGGTTAGGTTTTGACAGTATGATAACGAAGTGTCACTCATTAAATGAACATCAGCTTTCCGTAAATCAATAGTTCCTGGCAGCGACATGGGTCTTCCTGTTATAATTTCAAATGGGCTTAGACCTGTAGTTCTGTTCGGGGTTGCCCTAATGCTACATAGCACTATTGGTTGTGCCTGGGGCCATGGTGTTCCTTCTTGGTGATATTTGGCAAGCTGTTGTTTCAGAGTTCGATTCATTCGCTCTACGTGTCCTGATGATTGTGGATGATAAGGACAGTGTAAATCCCACGTAATGTTCAGTAACCTACATACTTCTTGGCAGACACCACCTGTGAAGTGTGTTCCCTGATCTGAGTCAATGCTACTCGGGACTCCCCATCGGGGAATGTAATCCTTACACAAGACCTTTGCAGTGTGATTGGCTGTGGCTCTTTTAGTTGGAACAGTTTCTACCTATCTAGAGAATCTGTCGACCATGACAAGAATGTTAGTGTATCCTTGGCATGAAGGAAGAGATATATAATCAACCTGCAGATGCTGGAATGGTCCGACAGGGGCAGGGGGCCTCAGCTGGGGCATTACCGTGATGGGTCCAGAATTATTTTTCTGGCAGACCACACAGCGGTCTGCTACCAGCTGGGCATGTTTTTTAAATCCCTGACCCCACCAGCTTTTCTGGAACCGTGCCGTCATCTGTTGTGAGGCCAAGTGTCCCCACGAGTGGATCTGTTGAGCTAAAAAAGGTATAAGCACTTGTGGCGCGACTGGCTTGTCGGTAATTCTTTGTCTCCAGACACCATCTTCACATAGCTTAATTCCTGCCTCAATCCATGTCCATTTTTCCTCTCGGGAGCTCTCGCCTTGCATTGTTTGAAG
The DNA here is from genome assembly GCF_044704955.1 of Pristiophorus japonicus. Classification (NCBI taxonomy): domain Eukaryota; kingdom Metazoa; phylum Chordata; class Chondrichthyes; family Pristiophoridae; genus Pristiophorus; species Pristiophorus japonicus. The sequence continues at coordinate 22,856,952 of NC_092010.1, forward strand.
GTCTCGTGTCAGAGTCCTGAGTGCTTTCAATCTGCACATCTGTGTTGGTTCTTCTGGAGGAACGCCCTGTGAGGCGGCATCTTTAGCTGCCTGGTCAGTTAGGACATTTCCCTGTGCTTCCATGATATTTTCCTTGGTATGGGCCTTACACTTCAGGATGGACACTTCCTGAGGTAATTGTATGGCTTCTATTAAGTCTCGGACTTCTTTTCCATTTCGGATAGGTGTACCAGCAGCAGTAAGGAATCCTCTTTTCCGCCATAACAGACCAAAGTCGTGAGCAACTCCAAAAGCATAACGCGAATCTGTGTAGACATTAGCTGTCTGTCCTTCTGCTATTCGACATGCTTCTGATAGGGCCCGTAACTCGGCCCGTTGTGCTGACGTTCCTGAGGGTAAACATCCTTTTGCCACTACCTCATATAATGTTGTAATTGCCCATCCTGCTTTTCTGGTACTATTGTCAACAAAGGAGGAACCATCTGTAAACAGGATGAGGTCTGGGTTGTGCAGAGGCTCCTCTGCTGCTAAGGCTGCTTCTTCTGTTTCTTTTAAAATCCCCACGCAGTCATGCTCTTCACATTCTCCCTCCTCTTGCTCCCTCGATTCTGACATCGGGAGCATAGTTGCGGGATTAACCGGGCTGGCCTTGACGATATGGAGATTAGGAGCTTCCAAAACTGCTGTCCAGCGGGTCCATCTAGCTGCCATCACCTGAGACATTCTATTCATAGACAGCAAAGCGTGTACGGTGTGGGGACACTTGACAATCAGCTTTTGGTCGAGGACTAGACCCGCAGTGGTCATTACCGCTCGACATGTAACTTCCATGGCCCTTAGGCAACTTCCCCATCCGAGGGCTACCGCATCCAGTTTTACCGAATAATAGCCAATGCCGATCCCCATGTTCTTGTGTCAATATAGCTGTCATATATCCTTCTTTCTCATGGACAAACAGGGTAAATGGCTTACCACTGTCGGGGATTCCCAGAGGCGGTGCCGAACACAAAGACTTTTTTAAACTCAGGAAGGCCTCTTGCTGTTCCTTAGTGAGGGTGATGGCTTCTTTAGAGGCACGTTTCCCCTTTAAAATATCATTCAATGGCTGGGCAAGCTGTGTGAAGGAGTCAATCCAATTTCTGTTAAAGTTACACAATCCTAAAAAAGACCTTAGTTCCTGAATAGTGATGGGCTTTTTCGCAGCCCAAATGGCTGCAGTTCTATCCTGGGTAATTTCTCTCTTTCCTTGTGAAATCTTTTGTCCCAGGTATACAACCTCTTCTTGGGATATTTGTGCTTTGTCAATGCTGGCTTTATGTCCTTTCAGCCAAAGGTGGTCCAGCAAAGCTCGTAAATCTTGTTCATGCTGTTCTTCCGTGTTTGAAGCGAGCAGGATATCGTCGACATATTGGATGACTGTGGATGACAGGGGAGGTAATTCTCGCAAATGGCTTTGTAAAGCCATGTGGAATACTGTAGGGCTGTTGTGGAAACTCTGTGGTAACCGGGTCCAAGTATACTGTTGTCCTTGGACCGTGAAAGCAAACCACTGTCGAACCTCCGGTGCCAGAGGCACCGACCAAAATCCGTTGGCCATATCTATAACCAAGAAATATTTATGTTCCGGTTTGAGGGCATTAAAAATGGTGGAGGGATCTGCGACCAAAGGAGCTTTTTGATCAATACACTGGTTAGCTTTCCTATAATCGACAGTCAAACGCCAAGTCTCATTAGATTTCTGTACCGGCCACATGGGGCTATTGGAGGAGCTATGCATTTTAATAAGCACCCCTTGTTTCTCCAATTTCTGAATAACCGGTAAGAGTCCCGCGATGGCAGTTGGACTGATGGGATACTCTTTAGTGCTTGGAGGCTTGGTCCCGGTAAATGCCACAGGCTACATCTGGAGTAGGCCACAATCGTTCTTATCTTTAGCCCATATCGGGTGTTCCTTCAATTCTTCTTTCTTCAAAGTTCTAATTGACCATGTCACCTGACCATCCTCGAAATGCAACGATGAATCTACTTGGATTAGAACGTCCATTCCTAAAAGGGGTTGATCTACTGGGCCTATCCAGACCGGCGTGGTTAGTTCATGTGGACCCAACTCCATAGGCTGAACATGTCCTACCATCCAACGGCAAAAAGTCTCCATATTGTAGGGGTAAGCATGTTGACTCCGCCCCTGTGTCTAAAAGACAGTCCACATCCTTATCGCCCACCCTCACAGTTATATATAGCCCATCTCTCCTCTGTTGTATTAGTGCGAGGAGGGGGGCCAGGGTGGGCTCTAATCGTTTTTTGCTATCCCAAGTAACTCCTTCTGTTGTTGTATTGTCAGTCACTTAAATGCTTCTATGAGGTCATTATCTTGTGACAAGCCTGGTTTGTTGGCTGAATTGTATCCCTGGCTGCGTCCTCTTCCCCGGCCGCGACCTTGCTGTTTTGCCCTGCACGTCTTGGCCCAGTGACCTTCTTTCCCACAATAATGACACTTTCCAGGTAATTTTCCTAATGACTGTTGATCGGAATCCTGGGATTTCCATCCCATAGCCTGTACAGCTCGGATTTTAGCTCCCATATCCCTGTCGAATTGGTTACATCGATCCACCAATGCTGCAAAGGTAGTTCCTCTACCTTCCCAGTCCGGTAACACTACCTTAAGCATTTTGGACAGTTCTGGCTTTAGACCTGCCACAAAAGCTGCTTTCAGGGGTCCAAACACTTGTTCATCCATTTCCTCATCCGTATTATTCATACCCGAATGTTCTAGCCATGTGCATCTAAACCGCTCGACATACTCCAGGACCTCCTCTGTTCCTTTCTGTTGGCAGGCTGCAATTTTTCCCCAGTCTGTCTTAGCTGGACTGAAGGCTTGCAGCCAGTATTTAATTGCCTCCCATCCTGCGTCTAATTCTTGCTCATCCTGCCCCAAAGCTGCTTCTACTTTGTCGTGCAATTTTCTTCCCTGTGTTTTTGGCACCATTATGCTCAAAATTTGCACTCCGTCCCAGGGATGAAGTTGATATATATTTCTTAAGCGGTCCAATTGGTCCCACCTTTTCACTCCCCCTTTCTTTAGATTGGGCAATTCCTTGGACCATTTATCAATTTTCTCTGGGTCTGCCGGATCATGAAATAAGTATTCTGCATACACCCTTTTCCTCATTTTTTGGTTCTGCCCTCATCCGCAGTCTCTTCTGATTTGACTACAACTCGTCTTTTTTTTAAACGGGGCAAAGCGCACCCCTAATTCTTCATCCTCCGACTCTGTATCGTCGGAGGATTCAGAATCCGTATCTATTCCTCGGTCGTGTCTTCGGGTTTGCGCTTTTAATTTATCCAAACATGGGTACCCTGGGAATTGACCGATACATTTTCCTTTTCCTATTACTGTCTCTTGACCTAATGATTTTTTCCATTCTTTAATTTCACCTTTAAGATCTTTAACTTCCGCTTCAGACTTTTCAAGTTCAAGTCTTTTCTGTCGCAGCCTTGCACAAACAGTTTGCAATTGGTCCTTTGTGCTGGTCAGGTCCCTATCATGTTGGGAACGCGTTATAATTTAATTCCGCTTTCGGATCAGTCCCATAACGGCTAGGGACCATCTAGTTCGCTCTTTATTTTTCATACGGGTCGTTTTTCCCCAGACCCTTTTGATCTCATCCAAGGACCATTGTCCTTTGGAGGTTCCGTACTTTTTTTCGATCTTAATACAGGTTTTAGAGAAGTCGAATTGTTGCTCTATGTATTCTTTCAACTGTTCGAGGATTTCATCTATCAAAACCTCAGGTGGTGCCCACCCACATTTTATAGTTGTAGGCAATTCTTTGCTCTTATCTCCTGCTGCCATAATACTGATTTCTTTACTGGGGTCTCGAGTCGGAGGCTTTCCAGCCGATCAGTGGGTCGGTGATTAATTAACTAACACACTGCCGAAGTTAGACGTCTATGGGACCTCGAGCCGACTACCAACCGGAGGGTTTGCAAACCGGAGGCTTTTGGAATCGCGTAGAAGGAGAAGCGAATTTAGACTTTTGACCGACGACTTATATAAAGAGGAGTCCTTACCTCAGTATGTAGGTCCGATGTCCAAAATTCAGTTTCTTTCCTCAGCGATCCTGTTCGTGACGCCAAAATTGTTAGATCTCTTAATTTTCAATGAAATGCGAACTCCGGTTGTAGTTTTAACATAACTTTTATTCTGGCAGCTACAACAAGCTCTTGGCTTTAAGCCAGGCCTTTGTCCTTCTGAGAATGCATGGCCAAAATGGCTGTTCTTATACCTGGCTCAGTTTACAGAAAAGAACGCGCCTTCTTTGACCTTATTGGCTCAATTGATATTCTGTTAACCTTTAATTGGCTTGCTACCAAAGGTCCTAAAATGTCAAATTGATTGATGACTTAATGCAACATGCTCCCACTCACATAGCAGCTCTGACTTGGGGTCTGTGAATTCTCACAGTCTGTCTGAATGCAGCCTGTTTGAATTCTCTATCACCCACCCCCCATCCCTAAGACTGTGACCCCTAGTTCTGGACCTCCCCAACATCAGGAACATTCCCCCTGCATCCAACCTGTCCAATCCCGTCAGAACTCCACTTGTTTCCATGAGATCCTCTCTCATTCTTCCAAATTCCAGTGAATACAAGCCCAGTCGATCCAGTCTTTCTTCATATGTCAGTCCCTGCAATCCCGGGCATCAGTCTGGAGAACCTTCACTGCACTCCCTCAATAGCAAGAATATCCTTCCTCAGATTAGGAGACCAAAACTGAACACAATATTCAAGGTGTGGCCTCACCAAAGCCCTGTACAACTGCAGTAAGACCTCCCTGCTCCGATATTCAACTGGTTGGCAGACAGGAAGCAGAGAGTCAGGATAAACGAGTCCTTTTCAGAATGGCAGGCAGTGACTAGTGGAGTGCCGCAGGGCTCAGTGCTGGGACCCCAGCTCTTTACAATATACAGTAACGATTTAGATGAAGGAATTGAGCGCAATATCTCCAAGTTTGCAGATGACACTAAACTGGGTGGCGGTATGAGCTGTGAGGAGGACGCTAAGAGACTGCAGGGTGACTGGGACAGGTTAGGTGAGTGGGCAAATGCATGGCAGATGCAGTATAATGTGGATAAATGTGAGGTTATCCATTTTGGGGGCAAAAATATGAAGGCAGAATATTATCTGAATGGCGGCAGATTAGGAAAAGGGGAGGTGCAATGAGACCTGGGTGTCATGGTTCATCAGTCATTGAAAGTTGGCATGCAGGTACAGCAGGCGGTGAAGAAGGCAAATGATATGTTGGCCTTCATAGCTAGGGGATTTGAGTATAGGAGCAGGGAGGTCTTACTGCAGTTGTACAGGGCATTAGTGAGGCCTCACCTGGAATATTGTTTTCAGTTTTGATCTCCTAATCTGAGGAAGGACGTTCTTGCTATTGAGGAAGTGCAGCAAAGGTTCACCAGACTGATTCCAGGGATGGCTGGACTGACATATGAGGAGAGACTGGATCAACTGGGCCTTTACTCACTGGAGTTTAGAAGGATGAGAGGGGATCTCATAGAAACGTACAAGATTCTGACGGGACTGGACAGGTTAGATGCGGGAAGAATGTTCCCGATGTTGGAGAAGTCCAGAACCAGGGGACATAATCTTAGGATAAGGAATAGGCCATTTAGGACTGAGATGAGGAGAAACTTCTTCACTCAGAGAATTGTTAACCTGTGGAATTCCCTGCCGCAGAGAGTTGTTGATGCCAGTTCATTGGATATATTCAAGAGGGAGTTAGATATTGCCCTTACGGCTAAGGGGATCAAGAGGTATCGAGAGAAAGCAGGAAAGGGGTACTGAGGGAATGATCAGCTATGATCTTATTGAATGGTGGTGCAGGCTCGAAGGGCCGAATGGCCTACTCCTGCACCTATTTTCTATGTTTCTGTGTAAACCTCTCCACCGCTACCTCTCTTTCCTCCTTTAAGACGTTCCTTAAAACCTAGCTCTTTGACAAAGCATCTGTCGCAATTTCTTTTTATGTGGCTCGGTGTGAAATATATTTGTTTTGTCTTATAACACTCCTGTGAAGCACCTTGGGACATTTTACTATGTTAAAAGCGCTATATAAATACAAATTTTTGTTGTTGTTGTTGGCGTTGTTCACAAGTTAGTCTGGTATATATTGGTGATGTTCAGCTATTAAGATGGAGTTGGATTTAACCTGGCCCATCCCTTTAAGGGCACTGCTTAATATTCTCTGTGACTAAGTGCTCTGAATGGGCACATCCTGAGGTTGTAATGTATTTGCTTCAAGGGTTCTTTGCTTAAGAATCCATAGCAACACATTGCTATTAAGAAGTAGTTGGTTTATTAGCAAAGGTTTAACAATCACACTACACATTATCAGTTCATCCACCAGGCTCACAACCACCTGCCTCATCGTGGATCCCCCAAACACAACTGGCTGGGGTTTTATTGAGTCTTGTGAACATCACATGACTGGCTAAGCCACTCCCAACTCAACAGCTCTACAACTATTTTAAAAAATAAACAGAAAAAGCCAAGTACCCCCTTATTAAAGGGGCACTAGAATCCACAAATTTCCAAATAAAACTTTAAATGAACTTAGATCAAATTACAATTTGGTTGCCGAGCGTATCAACAGCTCTACAACTATTTTAAATAAAACTATAAAGCCGAGTGCCCCCTTATTAAAGGGGTACTTGAACCGACAAATTAACAAATACAATTTTTTGAACGTTAAACTGTCAACAGCTCCACAACTCTTTTGGTTGGAAAACAAAACTAAACAATTAAATCAAGTGCCCCCCTGATTAAAGGGGGAGAACACTCCGAACATTTTTCACGTTCCCGTTTTTTTGTTTTTTTCCTGGCTCTACAACTCTTTTGAGAGAGAACAATAAATAAACAAACAAATCAAGTTCCACCTGATTAAAGGAAGAGGACACTCCAAACACTTTTCAGGTGCCCTTTTTTTTTTGGTTTTTTGTGGGGGGTTTTTGTGGGGGTTTTTAGGGCACCGAGTTGCACTTTATTCAAGTGCCCCCTGACTGGGGGGGACACTAAAACTGGCAATAAAAAACAAATTATACTTTAAAACATATAAAATCAAATAAAAATTTGGTTGACGGGGGTGATGATGGACTCCAGTCCCTCCAGCGCCCACCTCTCGCGGAAGGCCACGAGCGTACCGGTGGAAACCACGTGCTCCATCTCCAGGGACACCCTGGCTCGGATGTAGGCGCGGAAGAGAGGCAGGCAATCGGGCTGAACGACCCCCTCGACCGTCCACTGCCTGGACTGGCTGATGGCACCCTTGGCCGTGCCCAGGAGCAGTCCAACGAGGAGGCCTTCGGACCTACCCGCTCCCCTCCACACAGGGTGCCCAAAAATCAGGAGTGTGGGACTGAAGTGCAACCAGAATTTGAGGAGCAGCCCCCTTAAATAGTGGAATAGGGGCTGCAACCTCGCACATTCCATAAAAACATGGAACACGAACTCCTCCAGACCGCAGAAATTGCAGGCGGCCTGGGAGCCCGTGAACCGGCTTAAAAATTTATTGTACGGGACTGCTCCGTGCACCACCCTCCAGGCCAAGTCCCCGATAAATAGTGGGAGGACTCCCGCGTAGAGTGCACTCCATCGGGGACTCCCGCCTGCTCCGGACGGCAAGATGGTACGCCATGGCGTGTCCGGGCGGCAGGCGATGATGGCAAGGTTGAGAGTGTGCAGGAGCAGCCCGTACAGGAAACCCCTCCGCGCGGAACTGAAAGGCACGGAGGGGATTTCCCCCAGGGAGCTCAAGTTGTGAGGCGCTGGCTCCCGAGGGAGGTTTCGGGGCTTGGCGCCGATGAGGAATTCCGTCCGGATGGGGGTCAGTTCGGACGGGCTTGAGCCTCCTCGACACACCTAATGGAGTCAGGGCCCAGCGCTGTTTTTAGCGACTCGATGGCATCAGCCACGCGGCGGATGTCGGCCCAGTTTAGGCGCCATGCCAGCACGTCTGGCGCCATCCAGCCCGCTCATCCACCATCGAGCAGGTCCCTGACCCTGGTCACCTCACCAGCCACAGCCCTCTCGTCAGCCTGCCACCTAAAACCGCGGTCGTGGATGTAATGTCTGTAAGCTTGTAATGTTTGTAGCTCCACACTGTGGATGTGGACATATTGTGTACTGCAATTGCAGAGTTGATCATTAAACAGAACCAGGCAATTCCGGAAATTTCCGAGAGAGCTGTCTGCCATGTTAGGAATCTGTGTGTGCTGTGCTCTGTGAAGATATCACATTTGGCGATTGAGATGGGATTAGCCAGCCGACAGAAGACTTTGGAAGTTTCTGTCTTTGAAAAAAGCTACAAAAATCCGAGATAAAATACAGCACATGGTGTGAACAGCTAGAGATTAAAATGGCAGGTGTATTGGGATATTTGGGGGAAATATAGACATGGCCGGGAACGTTTTAAAGCATATGTGGATCAGCTAGAATTGTATTTCATTGCAAATAACATAATCGAAGTTCCAGACAATGCAGTCCAGAACTGGGCTGTGTTGGAATGTAAGAAAGCGATCTTCTTATCGGAGGCAGGTCCGGCATTATACGAGACCCTTGAAAATCTGCTTGTGCCTGACGAGCCAAAGGACACAACGCTTAAAGAGATTTTAATGAAGCTGGAGCAGCACTATAACCCCAAACCGTTAGCAATTGCTGAAAGCTATCGTTTCGGGATTCGGAATCAAAAGTCTGATGAAAGTATCTCTGATTACATCGTAGCATTAAAAAAGCTATTGATGCACTGTAATTTTGGAAACTTTAAAAACCGAGCATTACAAGATCGCTTTGTTTGTGGGGTGAAAAATGATGCGTTCAGAAGGAAGTTATTGATGACGGATGACTTGACTTTTGAGATTGCTTGCCAGACAGCGAGGTCGATGGGCATGGCCGAACAATATTCCCGAGAATGAAATAATGATTACGGTCGTCAGTCAACCGAGGTAAATCACCTGCAGGTTCAAAGTAAAAGACAGGCATGGCCGAAAGTCCCAGAAACTGGAAATTCTACCAGAGCGTTGAAGTCATGCTATTGATGCCTGGGACAACACATTGCTCAAAGTTGTCCATACGTGAAGGCAGAGTGTTTCTTCTGCAGAAAGACTGGACATATTGAGAAGGCATGCTGACTGAAGGGTAAACCAGTTTTTAAAGCTATGAGTCCAGCATTCAAAGCTATGAGTAGAAATCCAAAGAGACTACATAGCATGGAAGAACAACAACAGGACGAGGAGATGTTAGAGTTACACGTCATCAGGAGCACGAGGTTAACAGATAGCGATTCGGAAAGCATCAAAATCCACATAGATGTTGCGGGATTCAAGATACCAATGGAAATTGACATGGGTGCATCCGTGAGTGTAGTACCGGAGTCACTATATCGCGACAAATTGCGTGATTTTCAACTGGAGAAATCCAAGATAGAGCTGCGAGGCTACTCGGGAGAGAAAATTCCTGTAGGAGGTCGTATCACCGTACCGGTGAAATATAAAGATCAATTTCAGAAATTGCCTCTAATAGTAGTGAAAGGAGACAAGTCTGCCTTACTTGGAAGAAATTGGTTGAGCTCACTGAAGCTGGATTGGAGTAAGATTTTCTGTGTGGAAGCGAGATTTGCATCAACGGATGAGGTTATCAAGAAGTATCCGAAGGTGTTCTGTGAAACGGGCATTCCGATCCAAGGCTTCAAGGCGAGTGTCAGGGTTCAGAAGGACGCTAGATCGGTTTACTACAAGCCACGTTCCGTACCATATGCACTCGAGGAGAAAGTTGAGCAAGAATTCAAAAGACTAGAGACTGAGAACATTATTTGTAAGATAGATCGATGTAATTGGGCTACACCCATTGTTGTTGTACCTAAGTCTGATGGTAAGGTAAGATTGTGTGGTGATTATAAAGTAACCGTAAACCAGGTTCTAGAGGGTAATGTCCCCAATACATTGCCGAATATAGAAGATTTGTTCACAACACTGACAGGTGGTCAGATCTTCTCAAAACTGTATCTTACAAATGCCTACTTACAGCTTGAACTAGATGAGGAGTCCAAGTCATGTTTGACTATAAATACTCATATATCAATTTAATAGGCTGCCGTTTGGAGTGTCTTCCGCCCCTGCCATATTCCAAGGGGTGATGAACCAGATTTTGCAAGGTATTGAAGGGATAGTATGTTATTTGGATGACATACTAATTTCAGCACCAAATAAGCAAATTCAAAAGAACATTTTGAATGAAGTCCTCAAACGGCTAGAGAAGCACAGAGTACGAGTGTCTGCTCGTAAGTGTGAGCTATTTAAAAACTCAGTGGAGTACTTAGGGTACAGAGTAGACAAAGATGGTTTACATCCAACCAAGGAAAAATTGGATGCAATTAGAAATGCACCCACTCCCAGGATTGTCACTGAACTTCATTCATTCTTGGGTCTTTTGAACTATTATGGGAAGTTCCTACCAAATTTGGCTACAGTATTACATCCACTGAATTAACTTTTGAAAAAACAGGTCCATTGGAAGTGGTCAAAAGAATGCGATACAGCATTCAAGGAGTGTAAAAGCAAATTGGTAGAGAGCACCATGTTAGTTAACTATGACATATCTAAGGAGATTAAGCTAGCATGTGATGCCTCTCCATATGGAGTTGGGGCAGTAATCGCTCATGTATTAAGTAGTGGGGAGGAGAGACCAATTGCTTTTGCTTCACGCACTCTCAGTGCCAGTGAGAGTAATTATGCGCAATTGAAAGAGAAGCTTTGGCATTAATTTTTGGGGTCAAGAAGTTTCACAAATACTTGTATGGTCGTAAGTTTACCATCGTTACGAACCATAAGCCCCTAACAGCAATCCTCCATCCAAAGTCCCCAGTTCCAACATGAGCTGCAGCCTGAATGCAGAGATGGGCTTTGATTTTGTCAGCATATACATATGATATTGACAGACGATCAGCTGATCACAGTAATGCTGATGCAATGTCTAGATTGCCTTCCCCATCACAAGTTACATCCGATCGGGAAGAAGTGTTTTATTTTTCATACATTGATGAACTGCCAGTCACAGCTGAAGACATTCGTAGAGCAACCAAACGTGACCCAGTGATGTCAAAGGTGTATAAGTATATTGCAAATGGATGGCCAAACCAGGTAACAGACAAAGATACACATCCATTCTTCATTCGTAGGAATGAATTATCAGTCAATAAAGATTGTATCATGTGGGGTGCAAGAGTGGTTATACCAAATAAATTCAGGTCCAAATTATTAGGAGACCTCCATGGTCAGCACCTGGGAATGTGCTTGACCAAGAGTTTTGCACGCAGTTATTTATGGTGGCCAGGTCTTGATAAAGATATAGAGTACATCGTGAGTCAGTGTACGACATGTCAATTGGTAAGCAAGCAACCACCATCAGTACTATTACCGCCATGGAAATGGCCTCCCAGGGTGTGGCAAAGGCTACATATTGATTTTGCTGAGTCAGAAGGACAACAATTGTTCATTGTGATTGATAACATTCGAAGTGGGTTGAGGTGTTTCCAATGTGGAAAATAACAATAAGTAAAACATTGGACATTTTACGAAAATTATTTTCTTCATTTGGCCTCCCTGAAGAAATTGTTTCGGATAATGGACCACAATTTCATTCAGAAGAATTTGCACAATTCACGAGCAAAAATGGTGTGAAACATACCAAGGTTCCACCATACCATCCTGCTTCGAATGGTGCAGCAGAGCGCACTGTACAAATTGTAAAACGTGCCCTCATAAAACAAATATTAGATCCAAATCCAAGGAAACGACAGTTGTCATTGGATCACAAATTGGCTAATTTTTTTATTACATATCGAAATACTCCTCATACAACTACTAGTAGAACACCAGCAGAGTTGTTTCTCAAACGACAGCCTCGAATCAGATTCTTGTTGTTAAAGCCAAATTTGGCACAGTCCGTAGAAAAGACACAATTAAGACAGAAAGAAAATCAGGATAGAGGTAGAGTAAAAGAGAGAAGTGTGAAATTAAACCAGAAGGTGAGAGTGAAGAACCATCACCATAAATGGTTAAAGTGGTTACCAGAAAGAGTGGTGAAGATATGTGGTCCTCGCACATATTTGGTAAAGATGTATTTGGTAATAATGGACAGGTTAGGTTTGTTCATATTGATTATATTTTACCTACAGACATGGAAGGAGTTGAAGATGGGAATGATTTAATTATTTCTGACTCACCAGATAGTTTTGATACACCAGCAGCAAATCCTAAATCCAATTTACTGGAAACAAATCCAGGAGAGAATCAGAATGAAAGTCTGAGTCCGAGTCAGGAAAACAAAGAGTCTGAAGTTAGAGTGAGTTCAAATGAAAATCAAGGAAATTCCGTGGAGGAAAACGTTCCTCAGGATGAGCCTCGAATGAGTTTAGATTCGACACCATGTTTGGAAGATTCTGTTCGAGAGCAAAGGTATCCTTTTCGAAACAGAAAACAAGTGGTAAAGTTAAATTTGTAAATATGGAAAAAAAATATGTTTATATCCTGTGTTATGTATAAACATGAAAGTTATGTATGATGTTTGTTGTGATGGCTTCTTCATTAAGCCTGTAATGTTTGTAGCTCCACACTGTGGATGTGGACGTATTGTGTACTGCAATTGCAGAGTACATCATTAAACAGAACCAGGCAATTCCGGAGATTTCCGAGAGAGCTGCCTGCCATGTTAGGAAGCTGTGTGTGCTGTGCTCTGTGAATATATCACAGTGGAGGTACGGATTCCTGAGCAGCGGCTCCTGCAGGACAGCCGCCACTCCAGACGGTGGAGAGCTGCGCTTGGTGGAGACTTTGTTCCAGACCCTGATGAGTTCCTGGTAAAAGACAGGCAGCTCCCGGAGGGCGGTCCTGACGCCCCCCAGGCTCACAAACAGGAGCTGCATGTCATAATTGAGGCTGTACTGCTGGCAGAAGAAATATGTCGCCAGCGCATGCCACCTAGGAGGGGGCTTGTCGTAAAGGTATCTCTGCAGGGTCTGAAGACGGAAAGTCGCGAGCTGGGCGCTGACGCACACCAACGACTGACCGCCCTCCTCAAGCGGGAGACTCAAGACCGCGGCAGAGACCCAGTGCTTCCTGTTGTTCCAGAAGAAGTCCACCAGCTTCTTCTGTATCTTGGCGACAAACGCAGGGGGAGGGGTCAAAGTGACCAGCCTGTACCACAGCATAGCGGCCACCAGCTGGTATATGACTAGCGCTCGACCCCTGTAGGACAGCACTCGGAGCAGTCCTGTCCAGCGCTCTAGGCGAGCGGCGACCTTGGCCTCCAGCTCTTGCCAGTTCGCCGGCCAGGCTTCCTTGTCGGGGCTAAGGTAGACTCCAAGATAGAGGAGATGGGTCGTGGTCCAGGCAAAAGGCCTGAGCTCCTCCGGCAAGGAGTCCACCCGCCACTGACCCACCAGGAGTCTGGAACATTTCTCCCAGTTGAATCTGGCGGAGGACGCGGCCGAGTAAATCTCCTGGCACTCACGCATCCTCCGCAGGTCAACGGGATCCTCGACCATGAGTAGCATGTCATCGGCGTAAGCCGAGAGGACGACCTCCACGCCCGGCCCTTGCAGAGCCAGTCCCGTCAACCTCGTCCGCAGAAGGCGCAGGAAAGGCTCCACGCAGATGGCGTATAACTGGCGTGGGTCATCCCTGGCGCACCCCTCTCCCAAAGCGAAGGGGCGCCGTCAAAGACCCGTTAACCTTAATCAGACACTCCACGGTGGCATACAAAAGTCGGATCCGGGCGACGAAATGAGTCCCGAACCCGAAAGCGCGCAGAGTTCCGAACAGATAGTCGTGATCCACCCTGTCGAACGCCTTCTCTTGGTCTAGAGATTGGGAGGCGACCGACAGACCAGCCTCCTGGGAATGATGGATCAGGTCCCGGACCAGATGGATGTTATTGTGGATTGTCCGGCCTGGGACTGTGTAGGACTGGTCGGGGTGGATCATGTGGTCCAGCACGGCGCCAAGGCGAGCAGACATCACCCTGGCGAAGATTTTATAGTCCATGCTGAGGAGGGAGACCGGGCACCAGTTCTTAAGTAGGCGGAGATCGCCCTTCTTAGGCAGCAGGACGATGACTGCCCTGCGCCAAGAGAGGGGCGTCTCCCCGGTCACCAGACTTTCCCCCAGGACCCGCGCGTAGTCACCAGAACGCCCTGTGGAACTCCACGGTCAGCCCGTCCAGCCCCGGGGCTTTTCCCCTCGAGAGCCGGTCGAGGGCGCCGGTCAGCTCCGCCAGGCTTAGCGGAGCTTCCAGATTTTTGGCACCCTCCGGGCCGACCTTCGGCAGGTCCTCCCACAAAACTCTATGCGCTTCCTCGCTGGACAGATCCGGAGAGAACAGAGCCCCGTAATATTCTCGGGCCCTATTGCTGATGCCCTCCGGATCCGAGACGAGAAAGCCGTCGTCGGCCAGCAGCGTCAAGAGCTGCTTACGGACACCCTGTCTTTTTTCCAGCGAGTCAACAGCTCCACACTGTGTCTGACACTGTGCAGTAGCACATTAATATTGACACATTGTTCCTGCTGACCCCACTGATGTACAAACAATAGGAAATGCAGTAAATCCACAGTCACAAAGGAGATACTGACGGACCAGCCAAGTGTCATTTATTGCAGCATCACTCATGGGTTGAATAATGTAACCATGTGTGGCATACCCCACTTCAAAAAACAGGAGTGCAGATGGTTAAATGAATTTACATTCATTGCCACTCTTACTGAGCACAAAAGTCACTCCCAACATTTCTTGGATTTCACAGCTTCGTATTTAACTCAAGTAACCAACAAGAATACGGACATTGCACAATAAATACAAATTATCAAGCACTCTGAAATACCTTATTCATTTCTGTTTATCTCATTCCACAGTTAAGTCCGTGAGTTAGTGATACTGTACAGTTGAAACTGACCTACGTATGAAGCAATTCGTCCAGAATCACTATCCCCACTTTGATCATGATCCTCCAAACTGACAGAGGTCTCTGTGGCTGATGTCGAACAGCTGGGATTCCAGTCACTGCAAGCCAGTTCCCTATCACATTGGCAATAAATATGATGCTTGCTGGTTGAATAAATTCACAGATGGCGAGGAGAGCACGCTGGATGAATTGTGCATTGTGGTCATAATTGTTATTGAGTTGGTCGCCGATCTGTTGGAGTCTCCTGGCTTCATCTACAATATTGTCAACATTACCAGATCTGGATTTAGTACAGTGTCGCTGTCTCTTGTCGGTCAAGGCTCCAGTTGAACTGTGGAAATGTTGTGAGCACTGTTCCAAGGCCGCTGGCGGTTGCACAACTCACGCGCGCTCGCTTTTTGAGCATACTCACAGGTGTATACATTACAGAGGTCAATTCGAGGCTAGTTACTGTTGCTAAGGACGTTTGTCCATTGATTAGTAGCCGCTTGTAAATCCCCGGCTTCTCCCTCAGCGAGAGGCTAAAAAGTGAGTGGCTTTCTTTCTCTTTTTCCTACATTACAACAGTGACTACACTTCATAAAAGTAATTCATTGACTGTAAAGCGCTCTGGCACATCCTGAGGTCATGAAAGGTGCTGTAGAAATGCAAGATTTTCTTTGATAGTTGTTTTTTTCAAGATTGTCAGTTGTGATATGTTCCCGATTTATGGATGTTTGAGGCAATCAGATACAAGAAAGCCTTGCTGATAAAGTGCAACATCCCCACTGACACCTGGGAGTCCCTGGCCAAAGACCGCCCTAAGTGAAGGAAGAGCATCCAAGAGGGCACTGAGCACCTCGAGTCTCATCGCCGAGAGCATGCAGAAATCAAGCGCAGGCAGTGGAAAGAGCGTGCGGCAAACCTGTCCCACCCTCCCCTTCCTTCAACAACTATCTGTCCCACCTGTGACAGGGACTGTGGTTCTCGTATTGGACTGTTCAGCCACCTAAGGACTCATTTTAAGAGTGGAAGCAAGTCTTCCTCGATTCCGAGGGACTGCCTATGATGATGGTGTTTCTCAGAGATGTGATCAGGTGCTAAGTGCAGGCCATCTTCTCTCCTACTCTTTTCCACCTTGGTGGTAGCCTGCATTCTGAGCCTTGCGGCTTCTCAATAACAAAGTCAGCTTTCGCAACTGAATTATTGACTTAAGATTTTCCACAGTGAAGGCAAAGCAGAATTGCTTACCTACAGTCATTTGAGATGCGAAGTAGAGATTAATAATCTGCACCGCTACTCTATGTATGAATTCATTAGCCAATAAATAGACATAGAAAGAAAGACTTGGATTTATATAGCGCCTTTCACAACCACTGGATGTCTCAAAGCACTTTACAGCCAATGAAGTGTAGTCAGTGTTGTAATGTAGAAAACACAGCAGCCAATTTGCACACAGCAAGCTCCCACAAACAGCAATGTGATAACGACCAGATAATCTATATTGAGGGATAAATATTGGCCAGGACACCAGGGATAACCCCCGCTGCTCTTCTTTGCAATTGTGCCATGGGATCTTTTACATCTATCTGAGAGGGCAAACAGGGCCTCAGTATGACGTCTCATCTGAAAGACATCACCTCCGACAGTGCAGCGCTCCCTCAGCACTGTAGTGCAGTGCAGTGTCAGACCTGGGTTATGTGCTGAAGTCCCTCGAGTGGGACGTGAACCCACAGCCTTCTGACTCAGAGGCGAGTGTGCTGCCCGCTGGCTGGTAGAAAAGCCAGTGATCGCAGAGAGGGAATCCTCAAGCAACATCGCACCTGCGCTTCACTGTGCTGTCGGCTTGCAGCTGGCAGCATCAGCTCTGTGGTGTTCGAGCCCTCTCACAAACTCACGCTCCTGTCAAGCAAGGCTCCTCGCCAGGAGCTCTGCCTCACAAAATGACCCTTGTAAAAATACTAACCAGCACAGAGACACAATGAGGGCTTACAACATTCTGCTAATCAGTCCTAATAATAGTTAATGTAGATGGGCAAAAAGGTTACCTTAGTATCCATTACCCAGACCATGTACAATTCCAGATTATTTTAAGGATGGATTCTTTTTGCGGATTCTATTTTTATTGGAATGACGCGAGCAGTGGGAATTCCACCGACGTCAATGGATGTCTGAATTGACGTCCTTCTGAGCAGGGTTTGGCTGCACAAAGATGCATTTTTTGGCAGCAACACAAAGAAAGTGTAGTATTACTGCACAATGTAGTGTAGTATTACAATCCAGTCCAACAGCTTTCAGCTCGCTATGGCCTGGTACTGCATAACCTGCTGTTTGCTCAAACAGAGGCACTACTGTGGCATGAAAAAAAGAAAGAAGCCTAGATTTAATTACGCTGCAGATTTCATTGTGCTGGGTCGCAAGTTATTCCCCCTCCCCTCCCTCCTGGCAATCGGGCTACAATGGAAAATCGATACTGTAAGTACAAACGCCACCCAAGTTGTTCCACTGTAAATTCATTTTATGCAGTGTCTATATTTGCAATGATTTCCAGCAGCTTTGACTGTTCCCATATATGGAGAGAGGTCCTGTTGTTAATAACTCACTTAAAGGTGCATTGTCTTGATGGGGAGGGATGGCGGGTGATAAAAAACATGTTTGGTGAAGCCCTTTTTTCTCCTTATCATGAAATGGCATAAATCATGTTGGAAAGTATCACCACACCACTTGCACTCCCTGAACCTTTCCCTCCCAAGTCAAAAGTGGCTTTGCCAAAAAAACATGAAGACAGTGCCTCTTTAATTGCATGAAAGAATGTGAGGTGATTAGGCTTGTTAAATTGTTGCAGGAATGTGGGCTGGAGTATTGCGAAACTTAGCACAGTCATGAGAAACTGTACTGGGGCACAATCCCCAAGCAAATAGCTTGCACATACCCTGAATGCCGGGCAGTATTTTATATAGATATACATCTCGATAAAATTTGTGCGCATTTTGTGCTGCTTCTGTGGGGGAGGTCGGTGGCTGTTCTATATTCTGCTGCCAATTTTATTTATTAATTCAGTTTGCAATCTCTTCACGTGAGCTGTGTCCAAGTTCCGCCAGCGATTTAGCAGATACATGCATGACGCGGTCACCATCATAGGCAGTCCCGAGGAAGACTTGCTTCCACTCTAAAAATAAGTTCTTTGGTGGCTGAACAGTCCAATACAAGAACCACAATCCCTGTCACAGGTGGGACAGATAGTCGTTGAGGGAAGGGGAGGGTGGGACAGGTTTGCCGCACGCTCCTTCCGCTGCCTGCGCTTGGTCTGTGCATGCTCTGGGCGACGAGACTCGAGGTGCTCAGCGCCCTCCCAGATGCTCTTCCTCCACTTAGGGCGGTCTTTGGCCAGGGACTCCCAGGTGCCGGTGGGGATGTTGCATTTCATCAAGGAGGCTTTGAGGGTGTTCTTGAAACGTTTCCTCTTCCCACCTGGGGCTCGCTTGCCGTGTAGGAGTTCCGAGTAGAGCGCTTGCTTTGGGAGTCTCGTGTCGGGCATGTGAACAATGTGGCCCGCCCAACGGAGCTGGTCGAGTGTGGTCAGTGCTTCGATACTGGGGATGTTGGTCTGATCGAGGTCAACGCTAATGTTGACGTGTCTGTCCTCCCAGGGGATTTGCAGGGTACATTACACGGTACTGAACCCAACAAGGCAGGTAGTCGCTGATTGCTTTACTGGCCTGTGTTAACTTACCCGCACTCGGCCAGGCTATCAGTAGGAATGGCTCCACATCCCAGGCCTAGGCAGCTGGAAACTCAGCCAGGATTCCCACTTCTGATCGTTATCCGGTGACCTCTGCTAGAAGTGTGTACGCGTGTGCCGGATGAGGACAGGATCAGGCTTGGCTGTGATGCCCCAGCGGGCCAAATAGCCGACTGACCTTCCGGGCTCACACATGAAGAATGCCCTCTTGAGGGCGAGGTAATCATTATCATCATCATAGGCAGCACCTCGTAATCGAGGAAGACTTGCTTCCACTTCAAAAGTGAGTTCTCAGGTGACTGAACAGTCAAATTCAGGAATTACAGTCCCTGCCACAGGTTGGACAGATAGTGGTTGAAGGAAAGGGAGGGTGGGACTGGTTTGCCACACGCTCTTTCCGCTGCCTGCGCTTGATTTCTGCATGCTCTCGGCGATGAGTCTCGAGGTGCTCAGCGCCCTCCCGGATGCTCTTCCTCCACTTAGGGCGGTCTTTGGCCAGGGACTCCCAGGTGTCTGTGGGGATGTTCAAGGCAGTCGGCGCCCTTCAGGAATGGGACCCAGCAAGAGGCAACCCCTTCAGGCGAAAAGGGCCGAAAAATGGCTAAAAAACAAAAGCAACAGATGCAATGTGGGAGTCAGCTGTGGCGCAGTGGGTCGTACTCTTGCCTCTGAGTCAGAAGGTTGTGGGTTCAAGTCCCACTCCAGGAGCTTGAGCACATAAATCTAGGCTGACGCTCCTTGTGCAGTGCTGTGGGAGTGCTACACTGTCGGAGGTGGCGTCCTTTGCCTGAGACATTAAACCGGAGGAGCGGTCTGCTCTCAGGTGGACGTGACAGATCCCACTGCGCTATTTCGAAGAAGAGCGGGGGAGTTCTCCCTGGTGTCCTGGCCAATATTTATCCCTCAATCAACATAACAAAAACAGATGATTCGGTCATTATTAAATTGCTGTTTGTAGGAGCTTGCTGTGCACAAATTGGCTGCCACGCTTCCTACATTACAACAATGACTACACTCCAAAAGTACTGCATTGGCTTTGAGATGTCCGGTGGTCGTGAAAGGTGCTATATAAATGCAAGTCTTTCTTTTTGTTATAAAGCACCAAACACCAGCCTGTAACATGTTTTGTTTCAAAGGTCAAGTATAGACAATCGCTCTGCTGGCAAAATACAGCTCCAACATAAATATAATACCATGTTATCTGTGCCTGTATTCATGTCCCTTGAAAATATAAAGGCGGGAGGCGTTCTTAACAAAAGTGAAATGGAGGCAGATATTTTATGTCAAAAAAATTACACGCCAAAAACCAAATCACCAGTGCTCTGAGAGATTGTTGGAGCATTGTATTATTTATCAGTTCCGCTCCGCATGTTGCATGCGCTGGAAGGAGATTATTTCTACAGTTCAGTTCTGCTACACATTTGTGTATCGTGCAGTGAAATGTTGAAATGAATGCTTCAAGACTGCGTTACAAAAACAATTCCTCTTGGGTGAGTTGAAGGCATGGCCGCCAATGGTGGAGCGATGAAAATCGGACATGCGCTAAGAGACCAGAATTGGAGGAACGCAGAGGTCTTGGAGGGTTGCAGGGTTGGAGAAGGATTACATTACATAGGATTACATAGGATAAGTGGAGCTGAGTCCACGGCCAGATCAGCCATGACCTTATTGAATGGCGGAGCAATCTCGAGGGGCTAGATGGCCTACTCCTGTTCCTAATTCTTATGTTCTTATGTTATATGGCACAGAAACAGATCATTCGGCCCAACCAGGCCTCGCCGGCGTTTATGCCCCACTCGAGCCTCCTCAACACCAAATTCAACACCAAGTTCTGTTCAAGAGCGAAGGTATCCTCTTTGAAGCAGAAAACCAGTGGTTAAGTTTGATTTGTAAATATGGCAAAATAAGTCCATATCTTTTGTTGTGTATAACGATGCAAGTTAAGTATGATGATTATGTTGTTATAATTACTTGTTCATTAAGGAGGGAGAAGTGTAATATATAGCTCCACCTGGTGGACTGCTGCTCCACCTAGTGGACTACTATGGTCATGCAACTGCTGCTGTTAAATACAAGAAAGCAAGTTCCAGATTGAAGCCATCTTGAGTGCATGTGCTTTAGTGATGTCATAAAGAAGATATTACAAGCCCTTATGAGAAGTTGGCCATGTGGAGCTGCTGGAGAGGCATTCCACTTTAAGCATGGGAAATAGCGAAACTGGTGGGACAGTGAACAACAGCAACAACTACTTCTATTGATATAGTGCCTTTAACGTAGTGAGACGTCCAAAGGCACTTCACAGGAGTAATATGTGATAAAAATTTGACACCGAGCCGCATAAGTAGAAATTTGCGCAGGTGACCAAAAGCTTGGTCAGAGGTATGTTTTAAGGAGCATCTTGAAGGAGGAAAGAGATTTAGAATTGCGGAGAGGTTAAGGTAGTGAGTTCCAGAGCTTGGGGCCGAGGCAACAGAAGGCACGGTCACCGATGGTCGAGCGATTATAATCAGGGATGCTCAAGAGGGCAGAATTAGAGGGGCGCAGATATCTCGGGTGTTGTGGGGCTGGAGGAGATTACAGAGATAGGGAAGGGCGAGGCCATGCAGGGATTTGTAAACAAGGATAAGAATTCAAAATCGAGGCGTTGCTTAATCGGAAGCCAATGTTGGTCAGCGAGCACAGGGGGTGATGGGTGAGCGGAACTTGGTGCGAGTTAGGACACGGGCAGCGAGCACAG
This sequence comes from Pristiophorus japonicus, assembly GCF_044704955.1. Taxonomy (NCBI): domain Eukaryota; kingdom Metazoa; phylum Chordata; class Chondrichthyes; family Pristiophoridae; genus Pristiophorus; species Pristiophorus japonicus. The sequence continues at coordinate 22,878,425 of NC_092010.1, forward strand.
GGGGTAATGGGTGAGCAGGACCTGGTGCAAGTTAGGACACGGGGCAGTGTGCACAGGGGGTGATGGGTGAGTGGGACGCAGTGTGAGTTAGGACACGGGGCAGTGAGCACAGGGGGTGATGGGTGAGCGGGACTTGGTGCGAGTTAGGACACGGGGCAGTGAGCACAGGGGGTGATGGGTGAGTGGGACTTGGTGCGAGTTAGGACACGGGGCAGTGTGCACAGGGGGTGATGGGTGAGTGGAACTCGGTGCGAGTTAGGACAAGGGGCAGTGTGCACAGGGGGTGATGGGTGAGCGGGACTTGGTGCAAGTTAGGACACAGGGCAGTGTGCACAGGGGTGATGGGTGAACGGGACGGTGCGAGTTAGGACACGGGGCAGTGTGCACAGGGGGTGATGGGTGAGCGGGACGGTGCGAGTTTGGACACGGGGCAGTGTGCACAGGGGGTGATGGGCGAGCGGGACGGTGCGAGTTAGGACACGGGGCAGTGTGCACAGGGGGTGATGGGTGAGTGGGACTTGGTGCAAGTTAGGACACGGGGCAGTATGCACAGGGGATGATGGGTGAGCGGGACTTGGTGCAATGCAGTGGGTTAGTAACACACCTAAACAGTCGCCATGGCAGCTCTGTGAGTCAGCAGGCAGCCAAAGCTTCCATACCCTTCTGTCTCTTCTTAGTTCCAAGGGAGGTAGCTTCATCTATTCTTGGCGTATATCCTCCTGTCCTATAATTCGACAACAGCTAGGGGTGAGGAGTGGTGGGGGTGGAGGGGAGCAGAGAATCACGATGATGAGGTGGAGGATGAGCAGGAATGAAGAAACTTATTTTGGGTGGACTATGATGACGACGCAGATGATGATGATGTTGAGGAAAAGGCCATTGAGGACAAGGCGATACAGGTGATCCTGCGCCATGTTCCTCTGCCCCAACCTCCTCCCTCCATATCGCCCGCTCCCCCCCCCCCAGTGTCACCTGCTTTCTCATCCCCTATGTACTGGCCCAGATACTTTCACCTGGGGCGGGTGAGCCGGGGAGGGGGAATTCAGTACTCATTTTAAGACAGAAACTCCCCCAAAATTGAGAGTTAATTCAGGCACAATACCTCTTTGAGGTGAAGTTTATCACAAATCCCCCAAAATTCTGATGAAATAATAACAAGAAGAACTTGCATTTGTATAGCGCCTTTAATGTGGGAAAACATCGTAAGGTGCTTCACAGAGGTGTGAAGTAAAGCATACACCAAACCAAAGAAGGAGCTAATAGGAGGGGTGCTTCAAAGGCTTGGTCAAAGAGGATGGGCTTTAAGGGGGATCTTCAAGGAGGAGAGGGAGGTGGAGAGACAAAGGGATTTAGCGGGGGAAAGTCCAGAGAGCGCGACCTACCTGGCTTAAGGCACGGCCGGCAATGATGCGGTGAAGGGATGCGGAAATACACAAGGGGCCAGAGTTAGATCGATCGGGGGGGGGGAGGAGGGAGGGGGGTAAAATTTGTAGGACTGAAGGAGATTGAAGAGATAGGGAGGAGCAAAGCCATGGAGAGATTTACACACCGGAATAAGGGGTCAAAATTGGTTATGGCCGTTTTTGAGGCGGTGTTACTGCCTGAGTGCTGATTTTAGCGCCGGGCGTTAGGTGCAGCCTCAAACTGCCAAATTCAATTTTTACGGCCAAAGATGGGAGAGCAGTGCTAAAAGTGGCATTGCACACTCATATCAGGGAGCGCAGGAGGCCGACTGAATTTCCCAATGGGAGGCTACCGGCGTGCGAGCTGGAAAAACAGGGTGAAAAAAATGAAAAATTCTCCGACCCACAGACACACTTCAACACTGGTACAATTAATGAATAAAAGCTGAAATAAATGATGAAGTAAAAACCTCACCTTGCTCTCTGGGCAATTCTGCCCAAGATCCCCGATGTTCCCACCACTGTTTCTTGGTTATACAGACGCCTGAACGTTCGGCCTCCGTACAAACCAAATATCGCAGGAGCGGTGCCAAGGGGGCGTTGTAGGCTGGGTGACGTCACTATGCGGGTGGCGTTAGAGGGCACAGTGTTACCTCTTAGAGCCTCCGCCAATGAGCAACTCAATTTGCAGGGAGGCACAGACCACTTACTGACGGCAGTAGGCCTTTGCCGTCCATTAGCCGCCCATCGCCGGCGGTAACGGGCGGCGTTATCAAGGGTATTTTGGCCCCTAAGATTTATAAATTTGAAAGATTGGGTGATTGGGAGCCAATGTAGATCAGCCTAGAATGCAAATAATGGACAAGCGGGACTTGGTGTGGGATAGGCGACGGGCGACAGAGGTTTGAAAGAGCTTAAGTTTATGGAGGGAATTGGATGCGAGAATGGCCAGAGATAGAGAGATATTTTATTCCACAATAAAGACGCCTCCCAGAATATTCTTCACTGTTCCTAATTCTTACAACCAGGTGACAAGAGACCACTAATAATAATAAAGTCATGGCTGACTGCAGTGCAGGCAGGTACAGCAGGAGCGGCGAGGTCGGGGCGAGAGAGCGGCGAGAGTTCGTAGCGTGATGTGGTCGAGGCGCAGGTGAGGCGTGAGTTCAGGCCCCAGAAGAGCCGAGGGCCCAGGGGCAGCACGGGCCCAGCCCACACTGCGATATGTGAGCGCATTAGGTCCGTGCAGCAGAGCTGGTCGCCAGTCGTCCTGGTTAACCCTTACCACTGGACCAAGACCTAGCTCTGACAAGCCCGTGTGGTGGCTGGTGTGCAACGGCCACCCCACGTTAAAAAAATCCACCCACAGGCATTTTCCACCCTTCAGGATGTAGTTCGGGATCCGGAATATTAGGTCCTTCATTGAAACACCTGTGAACTCATCCCTTTTCAGCGTGGAAGCAAGTCATCCTCGGTTCGAGGGACTGCCTATGATGATGATGAATAATTGTGAGGAAGTTGTTACGTGACTTGAGGATCAGATCTTCAGTCTAGTCTCTTCAGTAGACCCCAGGAACAGAGGAAAGCTGGGATCAAGAGAAAGGCACTTGGTCCTTCAAGCCCTTTTCTGCCACAGACCACATGCTGTCTGCTCCATCTTGGCCTCTGCTCGACCCATTAAATCTGCCGAGGAAGATTATTATATGATGAGGGCTTCATTTAAATATTTGAATCAACTTAGATCTATGGAATTAAGACACTCCGCTTGCCCATCTGGTGTGAGCATGAAGCAAACTTCCGTGTGCGACTGAGCTCTTAAAGGGGCAGACTTTTTCATGTTTGTTTTTATTTTCAATTTTCCGTGACCATTTGTTGTGGTGATTTTGTTCTTTTGTGCTTTCTTTGAAAAGTAACTCTTTAGTTCTTTCTGTGCACAGGTTTTATTTTATACTTTATTGCGTGATTATTTTTTCAGTGTAGCTGATCGTGCAGCCCATGTTTAGGCAGAAAGAAAAGGAGCTAAAATCACCAGAAAGCCAACTTTAACTGAACCATTTACAAAGACATCAGTTGAACAGGAAAAGGTTAACAAAAAAAAGGGGACAGAAAAAAGGGGCTCTTACAATACAAACTTTCACAGGAGGTCAAGAAGTGACGATTTCTGTGTCTGAAAATGCCCGAGGAGAAGAAAGCAGCTCCCGAGAAGGGCGCCAAGAAAGCTGTGAATAAAGCCCCAGCTATGGGCGGCAAGAGGTGGAGGAAGGAGAGTTACTGTATCTCAGGAACCCAAGCAGGTTCAGCCCCGACAGCGGCTTATCCTCCAAGGCCATGAGCATCACAAACTCCTTTGTGAACGATATATTGGAGCGCATCGTGGGGTGAGGTTTCCCGCCTGGCCAGTTACAACAAGCGCCGCACCCCATCAGCTCCCGGGAGATCCAGACCGCCGTGCTGCCCAGGAGAGCTGGCGAAGCACGCACCATGTCGGAACGGACAAAGGCCGTGAGAAGCACGCCAGCTCCAAGTAAAACTTCACAAGGTCCTGAAAACACAAAACATCTAAGTGTACTGTGGTCATCGCCAAGCCAAGTCAAAATAACAATGCTAATCCCAACGCAAAGCTGGCAAAGATGGGATGAACCAACTGGTTCGACAAAACTGAGACTAGTATGGAACAATGCATTTTGTGTTCATTGAGTTGAGGGATGTTAATGCTGAGGAGTGGAGTCCTTCCCTATGTGAACATCAAACACTCGCAGGTCAGGTAGATGTTGGACATCCTGGAGAGATGTGTGTTGGGACATCTTGGAGAGTTATGGGTTAAAAGTCGAACATCTTTGTACCTTAAAGCAACAGGCTTTCCAATATAAACAGGATGACTTTGAAGTGTCGTAAAAGGAATGCATTGCTTGTCTTCTGCTATTTAAAGTGCTTGTGTAAGGATATAAGTGTAGGTAAAATGTAGGGTAATAAAATGCAGGATAATAAAACGGATAGAAAATTCATTTGAGGAGGTCTTATTTAAGGGAAGTTGTTCTGACGTAAACAAACAACAACTGTCCACATGAATAGTCTGTTTTCAAAGGATTTGGGAATAGATACATCATATAGTCTTATCTATGACATTTTCCTTTAATGTCGTCAAAGTATGGTGTATAAAGGATCATGGTTTTCCACAGTATCTCAGAGTGTGCTCGAAAGATACAGAAACTGGGAAAAAGCCACTCTCTGTATACAGTTAAAGCCCAATCACCTTTTACTGTGTATCAATAAAGTCTGTTCTGTGTACTCCACTACGAAGTCCCGTGTGAAGCAGAGGAGAAAGGAGGTTGAGTGCTCACAGTAGAAAGCAGCCAGTTGTACAGTAAAGATCTCTCTACTCTGCCCCCAACAACATGCCACAACCCCAACCTCGAAAGAGCATCGCCTACCCAATATCACCATCTTTCTGTTTCCCAGAGTGAAATTGTCTATGAGTGTCGTAGGCCCATGTATATTAGTAATTGGATTGAGACGACCTGAACTGGTCTTACACAGGACCCTTATAGCCAGAAGACAGAAGAGACTGTTATCCTATTAGTTTGGGCTGGATGTTGAACCCAGTTCCCAGAGGTGAAACATCAGTATCTAACCCAATGCACCACCTATCTCGCACTTCCATTTTGCTCTTTTTAGCATGGATACTGGCTTAACAGACAGTGGGTTTTCTAAACGGTATTCTTCCTATGTCAAGCTTAACCCTCATAAAGCCGAGAAATTACCTTCGAATAATTAATGCCTTCATTTTAAATGACTGTTCACTATTTCAATGGAGGCATTAACCTGGGTTAACAACTCCAATAAAAATAGCAGAGAACGTAGTCTCAGATGAATGCATTCAGTGTAATATTGCACAGTGTCATTTCTGCTTGCAAGCGGAGGAGATAAAAATAAATGCCTCTCTTTAACTGCAAAATGATCTAAATTATTTCACGTTAGAAATACTCGCGCGATAAGACAGAACCAAAGGTAACATTAATTATGCACCGAGGTTATTTACCAAATGCAATATGGCAGCCAGCCAACAGGTAAAAGGTAAACTTTGTCAGCAAAGTTTGGGACTAGGGCCAGACCACAGTAAGAAACATGGAAACATAGAAACATAGAAAATAGGTGCAGGAGTAGGCCATTCGGCCCTTCGAGCCTGCACCACCATTCAATAAGATCATGGCTGATCATTCACCTCAGTACCCCTTTCCTGCTTTCTCTCCATACCCCTTAATCCCTTTAGCCGTAAGGGCCATATCTAACTCCCTCTTGAATATATCCAATGAACTGGCATCAACAACTCTCTGCGGTAGAGAATTCCACAGGTTCACAACTCTCTGAGTGAAGAAGTTGCTCCTCATCTCGGTCCTAAATGGCTTACCCCTTATCCTTAGGGTGTTACTGTAGCCTCACGCATTGTCTAGGGCAAAAATTGTATTAGTACCAAGTTTAGAATCTGCTCACAAAGTATTTGAATGGTATACCTTTGTTTTTTTTTTGCCCTAATCCTAATAGCAGACATGGCTCAAATGTAACAGATTGTCTGCTGAAGTAACTAAGGATAAGACTTGCATTTGCTATAGCGCCTTTCATGACCACCGGACGTCCCAAAGCACTTTACAGCCAATGACGTACTTCTGAAGTGTAGTCACTGTTGTAATGTGGGAAACGCAGCAGCCAATTCGCGCACAGCAAGCTCCCACAAGCAGCAATGCGATAATGACCAGATAATCTGTTTTTGGTATGTTGATTGAGGGATAAATATTGGCCAGGACACCAGGGATAACTCCCCTGCTCTTCTTTGAAATAGTGCCGTGGAATCTTTTATGTCCACCTGAGAGAGCAGACAGGGCTTCGGTTTAACGTCTCATCCGAAAGACAGCACCTCCGACAGTGGAGCACTCCCTTAGAGTGTCAGCCTAGATTATGCACTCAAGTCCCTGGAGTGGGATTTGAATCTACAATCTTCTGACTCAGAGGCGACAGTGCAACCCACTCAGCCACGGCTGACATAAATGTACAGTCCACACTTGGTAATTCAAAGTGAAAAGGAATTGACAGGAACAGACAGTAGCTCCATTTTAATATATTTCCTTTCTTTTCCCTCCGTATCATTATTTGTAGGGAGGGATGATTATTTTGTGTTGGATGCCAGTACTGAAAACAGGAAACACTGCAAATACACAGCAGGTTGGTCAACATCTGTAAAGAGAAAAAACAGGTTGACATGTTTTGGGTGGAGACCATTCATTAGTCTGTCTCAGAAGAACTGCATCATGGTGGTGTTGCAAGTGACATGATGATAGATAGACTAAAAGGAAAGAACTCACATTTATATGGTGCCTTTCACATCCTCAGGACATTCAAATGCGCTTTACAGCCAATGAAGTACTTTTGGAGTGTAGTCACTGTTGTAATGTGCGAAACGCGGCAGCCAACTTGCGCACAGCGGTGGCGAGCTTAAATCATTTATATCATAGTCTGTATCATTACCCATGTGTTTGTAAACAAGTGAGAAAGGGAAGAAAACGTTTTTTTTGATGGCAGCTTTGCCTCCTGAACAATTTAATCATTGTCTTAATTTATTTTAGCAGCTTTGTGGAATCCTATTCATGTCCAGAAAGTGTTGTGTATCTGTAAAGCATGCACTCCCATGTTCTACCACCAGGGAGCTCATCCCCTGAAGTCCCAAGGGATCCCAGCATCCCTTGGGAGCATTGTATATAAGCCGGCCCCTAAGGCCTGTTCCTCACTCTGGAGTGTCTTATTAAAGACTGAGGTCACTGTAACTTTAGCCTCCCTGTGTGCAGTCTCATCTGTGTTAGGAATACAATAACTGGCGACGAATCCAACGCAAAGATGCAGCAAACTGTGGGCATCCTGGAGAAGTTCTCGGAGGGTGAGGACTGGGAAGCCTATGTCGAACGGCTAGACCAGTACTTTGTAGCCAACGAGCTGGACGGAGAAGGAAGCGCTGCAAAAAGGAGAGCGGTCCTCCTCACAGTCTGCGGGGCACCGACCTACAGCCTCATGAAGAATCTTCTGGCTCCGGTGAAACCCACAGATAAGTCGTATGAGGAGCTGTGTACACTGGTTCGGGAGCATCTTAACCCGAGGGAGAGCGTGCTGATGGCGAGGTATCGGTTCTACACGTGCCAGCAATCTGAAGGTCAGGAAGTGGCAAGCTACGCCACCGAGCTAAGGTGACTTGCAGGACAATGTGAGTTTTATGGCTACCTGGAACAAATGCTCAGAGACTTTTTTGTACTGGGCATTGGCCATGAGACCATCCTACGAAAACTTTTGACTGTAGAGACACCGACCCTCAGTAAGGCCATTTGCGATAGCACAGGCGTTTATGTCCACCAGTGATAACACCAAACAGTTCTAGCAATGTTCATAAATTAACTGGAACTGTGTTTGCGAGCAGAAATGTACAGGGCAGAACCCACGAGTCTGCAACTGCCAGCAGGCCTCAGGTGACCCAGATGACTCAGAGTCCCCAACAAAGGATGAATGCAAGGCAATTCACACCTTGTTGGCGTTGTGGAGGCTTCTATTCAGCCTATTCATGCCGCTTCAAAGTGTATGTTTGCAAGAACTGTGGAACAATGGGCCATCTCCAACGAGTTTGCAAACGAGCTGCAAGCTCTGCTAAACCTGCTAACCACCACGTTGCAGAGGAAGATCGGTCCATGGTGGATAAAAGCAATTTCGAGCCTCAGAGAGAGGAGGCAGATGCTGAAGTACACGGTGTGCACCTATAGTGCTAAACGTAAAATTGAATGTCTTACCCGTAGCCATGGAACAAGACACTGGCACTAGCCAATCCATCATGAGTAAAAAGATGTTTGAGAGACTGAGGTGCAACAAGACATTCAGACCAGCCCTGAACCCCATCCACACGAAACTGAGAAGGTACACCAAAGAGCTTATCACTGTCCTGGGCAGCGCCATGGTCAAGGTCACCTATGAGGGCACGGTGCACGAACTGCCACTCTGGATTGTCCTGGGCGATGGCCCCACACTGCTTGTAAGGAGCTGGCTGGACAAATGCCAATAGAACTAGGATGACATCCGAGCGCTATCACATATCGATTCGGCCTCATGTACCTGGGTTCTTAACAAATTTCCTTCCTTTTTTGAGCCAGGCATTGGAAACTTTTCCGGGGCGAAGGAGCGGATCCACTTGGTCCCAGAGGCACGACCCATTCACCACAAGGCGCGAGCGGTACCTCACATGATGAGGGAGAGAGTGGAAATCGAGCTGAACATGCTGCAATGCGAGGGCATCATCTCCCCAGTGGAATTCAGCGAGTGGGCCAGCCCGATCGTTCCAGTCCTGAAAAGTGATGGCACGGTCAGGATTTGTGGCGATTATAAAGTAACTATTAATCGTTTCTCGCTGCAGGACCAATGCCCGCTACCTAAGGCAGACGACCTATTTGCGACGCTGGCAGGAGGCAAGACGTTCACCAAGCTCAACCTGACTTCGGCCTACATGACGCAGGAGCTGGAGGAGTCTTCGAAGGGCCTCACCTGCATCAACACGCACCAGAGGACTGTTCATCTACAACAGATGCCCATTTGGAATTCGGTCGGCTGCAGCGATCTTCCAGAGAAACATGGAGAGCCTTCTCAAGTCGGTACCACACACGGTGGTCTTTCAGAACGACATATTGGTCACCGGTCGGGACACTGCCGAGCACCTACAAAACCTGGAGGAGGTCCTCCAGCGACTGGATCGCGTAGGGCTGCGGCTGAAGAGGTCGAAATGCGTCTTCATGGCAACAGAAGTGGAGTTTTTGGGGAGAAAGATCGCGGTGGATGGCATTCGGCCCACAGACGCCAAGACAGAGACTATCAGGAACGCGCCCAGGCCACAGAACGTCACGGAGCTGCGGTCGTTCCTGGGACTCCTCAGCTATTTTGGTAACTTCCTATCGGGGTTAAGCATCCTTTTAGAGCCCCGACATGTGTTATTGCGCAAAGGTGAGAACTGGATATGGGGGAAAAACCAAGTAATTGCTTTTGAGAAAGCCAGAAACATTTTATGCTCCAACAAGCTGCCTGTATTATATAACCCATGTAAAAGACTTGTGCTAGCATGTGACGCATCGTCATATGGAGTCGGTTGTGTATTACAACAAGCTAACGTTGCGGGGAAGTTGCAACCTGTCGCCTATGCCTCCAGGAGCTTGTCTAAGGCCGAGAGGGCCTACAGCATGATTGAGAAAGAGGCATTGGCGTGTGTGTTCGGGGTAAAGAAAATGCATCAGTACCTGTTTGGCGTCAAATTTGAACTGGAAACCGATCACAAGCCCCTCACATCCCTGTTCGCTGAAAACAAGGGGATAAATACTAATGCCTCAGCCCGCATACAAAGGTGGGTACTCACACTACCAGCGTATAACTACACCATCCGCCACAGGCCAGGCACCGAGAACTGTGCGGATGCTCTCAGTCGGCTACCATTGCCCACCACGGGGGTGGAAATGGCACTACCTGCAAACTGGTTGATGGTGGCGCAGCCCGCAGACTTGTTGATGGTCATGGAAGCGTTTGAAAATGATAAATCACCTGTTATGGCCTGCTAGATTAGGACTTTGACCAGCCAAGATCCTCTGCTGTCCCTAGTAAAAAACTGTGTACTGCATGGGAGCTGGGCCAGCATCCCCGTTGAAATGCAAGAGCCAATCAAGCCATTCCAGCGGCGAAAGGACGAGCTGTCCATTCAGGCAGACTGCCTGTTGTGGGGTAACCGCATAGTGCTACCAAAAAAGGGCAGGGAGGCGTTCATCTCGATCTCCACAGCACACACCCGGGTATAGTAATGATGAAAGCGATAGCCAGATCCCACGTGTGGTGGCCCGGTATTGACTCTGACTGAGAGTCCTGTGTACGGCAATGCAGCGTATGTGCTCAGTTGAGCAACGCGCCCAGAGAGGCACCACTAAGTTTGTGGTTCTGGCCCTCCAGACCATGGTCGAGGATCCATGTCGACTATGCGGGCCTGTTTCTCGGTAAAATGTTCCTGGTGGTGGTGGATGCTTTTTCAAAATGGATTGAATGTGAAATAATGTCGGGAAGCACAGCCACTGCCACCATTGAAAGCCTGAGGGCCATGTTTGCCACCCACGGCCTGCCTGACATACTGGTCAATGACAAGGGGCCATGTTTCACCAGTGCCGAATTTAAAGAATTCATGACCCGCAATGGGATCAAACATGTCACCTCGGCCCCGTTTAAACCAGCCTCCAATGGGCAGGCAGAGCAGGCAGTACAAACCATCAAACAGAGCCTTAAACGAGTCACAGAAGGCTCACTCCAAACCCGCCTGTCCCGAGTACTGCTCAGCTACTGCACGAGACCCCACTCGCTCACAGGGGTGTCCCTGGCTAAGCTACTCATGAAAAGGACACTTAAAACCAGACTCTCGCTGGTTCACCCCAACCTGCATGATCAGGTAGAGAGCAGGCAGCAGCAACAAAATTTAAACGATGGTCACGCCACTGTGTCACGGGAAATTGATCTGAATGACCCTGTGTATGTTCTAAACTATGGACATGGTCCCAAGTGGATCGCGGGCACGGTGATAGCTAAAGAAGGGAGTAGGGTGTTTGTAGTCAAACTAGACAATGGGCAAATTTGCAGAAAGCACCTGGATCAAACGAGGCTGCGGTTCACAGACTGCCCTGAACAACCCACAGCAGACATCCCCTTTTTCGAGCCCACAACACACACTCAAAGGATCAACGACACCACACCAGACCAGGAAATCGAACCCATCATGCCCAACAGCCCAGCAAGGCCAGGCTCACCCAGCAGCCCTGCAGGGCCAACAACACGCCAGTCCAGCGAGGGCACAGCCAACACACCAGAACAGACATTTGTACCGAGGCGGTCCACCAGGCAAAGAAAAGCTCCCGACCGCCTCACCTTGTAAATAGTTTTCACTTTGATCTTGGGCGGGGGGAGTGATGTTGTGTATGTGTAAAGCATGCACTCCCATGTTCCGCCACCAGGGAGCTCATCTCCTTAAGTCCCAAGGGATCCCAGCATCCCTTGGGAGCACTGTATATAAACCGGCCCCTAAGGCCTGTTCATCACTCTGGAGTGTCTTATTAATCTCCCTGTGTGCAGCCTCATCTGTGTTAGGAACACAATAGAAAGGTTGTTAAATGATGACGTATTTGTGAAAATGAGAGTGAACTCTTAGTATAATACGCTACTTGGAGGTTAGCCAGTGTGGTATAATAAAGGGACACTGTGTATAAACCTGAAACGCAACAGCGTGTATGTGTCCTAGGTTGCAAACATTACATATTACACATTCAGAATTATGAGGGGTTCTGATGAGAGTAACTAAGGAGAAACTGTTTCCATTGGTGGGAGGGTCAGTAACTCGAGGACACAGAATTAAAGTAATTGGCAAAAGAGGCAGAGCCGAGAGGACCAATGCCCCTTTAAGCTGCGTAGCTGTGCCACAAGACCATACAAGTCCCGCCCAGCCGGTGCGCCGGCTTTTAAATAGAAAAACTGCGCATGCGCGGAATTTTGAATGACCGTTAAAGGGGCCCCAAAAAACTAGAGGGAACATTGGAGAGGACAGGAATTTTTTTTACGCAGCGAGTTGTGATCTGGAATGCGCTGCCTGAAAGGGTGGTGGGAGCAGATTCAATAGTAACTTTCAATGGATAAATACTTGAAGGGGAAAAATTTGTCGGGCTATGGGGAAAGAGCGGGGGGAGTGGGACTAATTGGATAGTTCTTTCAAAGAGCCAGCATGGGCATGATGGGCCGAACGGCCTCCTAAAGTATTTTATGTGTAGTATTCTATGATTCTATGAAAGGGTTTGCTCATACTGAGCCTTGCAGACCAGTGGGTTCCAGGTTCAATCACTGGTCTGTGTTGGATTAGCTGATCTTAGCTGGGGCAAGAGTTGGGACTGTACAATTGCCCTTGGTACTCCTGGGATCCTGCACCCGATTGCTCTCCAGTGACTCCTTTAAGTCTTTGCATGCTGCGCACCCATATTGGGATGGAGCGTGCCTGCATGTAAACCGAGCCCATTCCATCGCTGTACAGCAACCAGTTGGCTAGCAAGTCCGTGAGAGTTGCTGTGTGTTAAGTTGCCCTTTTAATTTCCCCTCCCTGTTACAAAGCATTTCGAACTCTGCCGGGCCCCACCACCATGATGAATAGTAACATGAATTGCTGTGTAAGTAAACAAGTGCCGTATTGCTGTACCAACGAACTAGCTGCTGCGCTAATCTGGGTGAATCAGTTGCAAGGACAACGGTGCAGCCCTATCATGGGTGACAGGCTATCAAAAAACCAATGTGACGTCAGGCCTCATCAGCAACAAGTTTTTCAAGCAAGGGTGGATTCTAAGTCCCCAGATCACGTGTCGTTTTATTTTAAGTAGCAAATCTGGTTCAGTTCTCAAGGTGACTGCATGTTACACGTTTAATGTGTCTATGATTAGAGCAGAGGTATAGAGTTCAGCTGCATCACAGCCAAGCTAAAACAGGTGCTTTAATCGGACCTTGACTACTATTGTTTAGTCAGGCAAACATACTTTAATCACCCGATATGACCCAATTCACGCAAAGTTGTAAAAGGCTGAGGGGCTGACCTGATAAGAGGTCTTTAAAATTTATGAAGGTGTTCGACAGGGTTGACGTAGAGAAGATGTTTCCACTTGTGGGGAGTCGCAATCTAAGGGCCATCAATATAAGATAGTCACCAACAAAACCAACAGGGAATTCAGGAGAAACTTCTTTACTCAGGAGAGTGGTGAGAATGTGGAACTTGCTACCGCATGGAATACTTGAGATGAACAGCATAGATGCATTTAAGAGGAAGCTAGATACACACGCGGCAGAATGGACTAGAAGGATATGTTGATGGGGTGAGATGAAGAGGAGTGGGAGGAGGCTTGTGTGCAGCATAAACACCGGCACGGACCAGTTGGACCGAATGGCCTGTTTCTGTGCTGTAGACTGTAATTCTATGTAATATATCTGCCGGTGATTGGCTATCTGGTTGTGCTTCACTGGAAATTGTGATGGCAGTGGGTCATTTCATTGACCTTTCCTCATGAGGATCGGGGCATGTGTCAACGTTTGACAACAAATTCTGAAAAGGCGTTGATAAACTGTTTGTTTTGCTTGGTATCGTATCGGCGGCAGTCGTCCAAACTGTAGCCAGCAGTCAATACGCGAGCTGGAGTATAGCAGCAACACAGGCAAGTGTTCGCCTCCTAAAGATTTATTCTGCAACAAATATGGCCCGCTGTAAGTTGTGGACTGCTTAGTATCAATGAACCATCATTTGAAAACGTATGCCACACGGGCTAATGTTGCAGGGTCCAACACTTACTGCAAACCTATCGTCCTCATCATCTCAGCTGTGGCTCAGTTGGTAGCATGCTTGCATCTGAGTCAGAAAATTGTGGGTTCAAGTCCCAAAGCCAGAACTTTAACGCAAAATGTAGGCTGACACTCCAGTGCAGTACTGGGGGAGTGCTGCACTGTCAGAGGTGCTGTCTTTCGGATGAGACCTTAAACTAAGGCCCTGAAATTAAAAGGCCTCACAGCACTATTTGAAGAAGAGCACAGGGAATACTCCTGATCAACATTTATCCCTCAACCAACATCACTTAAAAAAGAAATGATCGCCTGGTCATTATCACATTGCTATTTGTGGGAGCTTGCTGTACATAAATTGGTTGCTGCGTTTCCCACATTACAGCCGAGACAACACTTCAAAAGAGTGTAAAGTGCTTTGGGACGTCCTGAGGTTGTTAAAGGTGACCCATGACTGCAAATGTCAGCTGTGCCTCAGTGGGTAGCACTCTCGCCTGCTAAGTCAGAAGGTTGTGGGTTCAGGTCCAACTCCAGGGTCTTGAGCACAAAAATCCAGCACCAACAGTGCAGTGCTGAGGGAGTCTTTTGGATGGGACGTTAAATCGAGGCCCAGTCTGCCCTCTCGGGTGGACAGTAAAAGATCCTATGGCACTATTATGAAGAGGAGCAGGAGAGTTCTCCCCGGTGTACTGGACAATATTTATCCCTCAATCAACATCACTAAAAAAAGATTGCCTGGTCATTATCACAGTGCTGTTTGTGGGAGCTTGCTGTGCGCAAATTACCTGCTGCATTATCTGCAAAAGGGTGTAATGTGTTTTGGGATGTCTTGAAAGGCGACACATAAATGCAAGTTATTTGATGTAGCCTGTTCAGCTCTGAATACTAAAAAAGTATTAATAAAGGCAACCCCCCTCCCAAGTGTTGTTTGCATAACTTTCCACCACTGCACATGAGATATACAAACGTCACGCCTGAGCTAAATATAGCTTCTTGCCGTGCAGGTGAGGACATCCTTCTCGCATGGATTTCAGCAGCTCACCTGGGGGCTATCTTCAGAAACCTCCTGTGCGTCAGTGGAGCTCCGCGTACGTCACCGCGCCGGCCCACATTCCGTCGCCGGCCATTGGCTCAGCTTCCCCTCGGACCCCGCCCACGGGCCGGGCGACTGACCAATGGGAGCGGGTCTGGTCCCCCCCCCCTCCCGCCAGACGTGGTGGATGATTTATTACAGTGAAATTGACAGGAGTGATTCCCAGAAGCTGGGAGCTTGTCAGTCAGTGTGCGGGGCTGGAAACATTTAAAGAAGTGCCTGTGATCTGCGGGAGCTTCCAACCTGATACTACCCTTGCATAAGCTGTGCAACTGAAATCATCCACTGGGATTTAAAAAAAATCTATCTCTATGCATCATTTTGATCTGGATTCTTAAAAACAAACAAACACAAGATACATATATATATATCTCACAATCAGGTATGTATTGCCAAAATAGCTTCTTTTCTGATTGCTTTGAAAAATTGCATCTAAGGATACATAAATCATTTATTTCTTTCAATGATATCCCCCACCCCAAGGGGACAAGCAATGTTAAATATATCTTTTGCACGTGCTTTTTTTGTTGTCTTTTCTGTTTTGCTGTGTAAATATGTTTCTTATGCTGTAGTTTTGTTTGTTTGCAAATGCTAAAACCAAAGATAACAAAACAAACTTTTATTTAAGGGCATATTGTAAGCGGGGTTATGTGTATTGCACAGAAGTTTAATTTGCTAATGTTTTATAAATGCATCTGCGTTTTTGTGCACAGAGTTCTATTCAACTGCAGATGCAATCATAGGAACTAATTCAAGATTTCAGTTGTTGCTTTAGAAGCGAAAGTGGGTTAAACCTAGCAACTGCAAAGCTCCTGATTCAGGTTCAGAAGATTGTGCAGACCCGCTCCCTATCAGCAGGTAGGGGTAGGGTTTGCAGGACAATGTGAAGTGAAAGACGGATTGACCTGTACAAGAGATAGGGTATGCAGGGACGAGAGCACTGACAGTTACTAAGGGATGGTATCTGCAGATGCTGCAGCCTGGTTGTAGCAGCAGCAGAACTGTCAAACTTTGAAAATGAATTGCATTGAAATGTTGCGCCCACTGCTCTTTATTGTTTTAATTGGGTCGGAGCAACTGTTGATTTGTATACACTTATAAGCAATGAAAAATGCATTGTTAGAATGGCAGACTTTTTTACTCCAAATAGTGCATAAATCATAACTTTGCAAAGAATGAGATATCTTCAGCAAGGTGGTTGCCAGAACAGCTGTGGGACTGGTCAGATATCAGTGAGATGCGCCAGAAGTGCATCAGTGCTCTTATTTTTAGACTTTTGCATAAGATAGGCAGCATTTCTTTCTTCCTGCAACTTTCTCCCGAAAGCAGTGGCTCACGCTACGTTGCTCTTCCCCGGGCACTGGCCGACCTCCAGTGCCTCGCCGAAGTGGCCCAGGCAGGGAGAGTTGGCCGGCCATTCCACCACAGAAAGCATCACACCGTAAGCCCAATTCTGTCCTTGCCCGGTCTCCACCCATGCACACTTTGCAGCAGGGATCACAGGAGCTGGTTGGTCTCCCTCCCTCAGGAATGTTCTAACATCCCAACTTCCACTCCAACTCAGATCGGTTGACTCAGTGCAGACTGGGAATTTACCCTGGTCTGTATAGCTTAGTATCACAGCAGTGAGTGCCTTTGCTTTAAGCACTGAGCAAATAAATTGCTTTGGGCAGCATTTCCAATTCTGGTACGGAAAAGAAAGTAGAGAAAGAGAGAGAATCATGCAATAATTATATTTGCATCATTGCAATAAAATTAGACAACAGTTGAAAGAGCGGAAGGTGACCATTGAATACTTTGTTTAGAATTGTGACTGCTCCTGTGGTGAAATGGAAGGTTGTTGTTCCAACATATATAAATGATTAAAAATAAAACATTCAAAAGGACCTGTCTGTGTGTCTAACCTTCATATAAAAACATATTTCAAATAACAAATATGTATAATCCAAGGTATGAGAGGAAATATTTATTAATTATGAAATCCAGGGTATGTGATGTGCAGAATGCCTGTTGGCCGGTGGGGAAAAGCAGATTAACAGGTGCCTTTATAGCTAGCAATATGATACCCATCGCCACTTTGATCGTGTGCCTGGTATAGCAATGACATTTATTTTTAAAACATTTTATTGACTACAAAAACACAACTTGATTTAAAAGTGTCGAGTCGTTTAAAATAAAAGCCATTTGCATTGTGTCTTGGCCCAGAATTTGCTGCCAAAGCAAAGCTGTGGGCCATTGTGTTAGTTTTTGATGTTTTTATGCGACCCCGCGCTCCCTCCCCCCCCCCCCCCGGTTTACGAACATACAAAAACATACGAAAAATTACGGACAGGTAAAGACCATCTGCTCCACTGAGCCTGTCCCACACAATTGCGATACCTTGTGTATCACAACATATCCACTCCACCCCGTGTGTATGTTTGTTGCAGACGCAAACCCGCGTGCCACGGCACGCTGGCACATTTGGTTGGCGCTCCAGCGTCCCACGCCACCACCCTCCCCCCCTTCGAGAGTTGCAAAGAGCTTTGAAACTGCAGATCCAGCTTTCTCGTTTCACAGGGCTCAATGTATTGAATCGCACCGAAAAGAAAAGGAAAAAAAAAACCAATTAATTGCACATTTTTGAAAATCTGAAACAACACTCGAAAATGCTGGAAATGCAGATCCGGTCCGTTGGCATCTGAATGCGAGTGTTTCGGATAGAAATCCTTCGTCCGAAAAAAAAATCTCGACCCAAAATATTAACCAATCTCATTGGGTACGATTGGTTCTATTTTTTTTCCATAGCCTGTAACCTTGCAACAAAACAGCTTGCACCCCTCCCACTAGGGAACACGTTTTAGAAGGAGAGGGGAGATGAAGATGGCTGGCGAGAATGATTAAAGTGGAGGGAAGGACGGAACTATTAAAGGGTTACGTTTGAATCTGAAGGAGAGCAGACACTTAAAAAAAAACTATACATCGCCGTCATAGCAGGGGCAGAAAAAGTAAGTGGAGCTTAAAGGAAGAGGATTCTTATTTCAAGCAAAGAATGTGAGGCTGTCATAGCCACAGGTTGAGAGAACCCACACTCCTCAATTGTGCTAGTAAATCAGTTGTGGAGAACTAATTGTATGAATGACAGATGAGGACTAAGACTTGAGACATATTCCTGCAACCTGTCAGATGGTGCAAGGGAAATGTTGGGGAATGTGAGAGTTGTCGTCAATTGTTCAAAGTGATTTAAACCATCGTGCAGTCTAAATGTGATGACAGTGAACTTGGACACGGGCGGAGTGGGTAGGGTGGGGGGCAATGGGCGTAATCGCATTTTGCCGACTGCTGTGCGCCCGATATCCCAAGGTCAATGAAGCTGAATATCAGGCGGAGCGTATAACGGGCGATCGGCGCATTACCGTCTGTTTGGCGTCCTCCTGGCCATTTCCAAATCCGCCCCCCACACAGCGGGTCAGATCAGGAGCATTGTGAGCCCCCGAGAAAGCTCCCCGCAAAGGCAAGTGCCGTTTTATTTCTTAGCAGCCGTGTTGGTTTCATGCGGAACCGATGGGTTTTTAATTGGATGGAATAGAATTGCAAACCTGGACGAAGCAAGCTTTTGCTGAGGTGAGGTGATAGCAGCCATGAGTAAATAGGTGACCAGCGGCGGTATGTATTAGCAGAGCTGTCCTCACTACCACCTATCTAGTGAACAGAGCCCCAACAGTACGATCCCCATTAACATGATACGGTCGGTCGGCTCGACTTTAACATCGTTCCTCTGTTCGATGAAAAAGAACAGATTTTCATCGCTTCACCATCGGCGGCCGTGCCTTCAGCTGCCTGGGCCCTAAGCTCTGGAACTCCCTCCCTAAACCTCTCTGTCTCTCCACCTCTCCTTCTTTAAGACACTCCTTAAAGCTCTTTGACCAAGCTTTTGGTCACCTATCCTAATATCTCCTTATGTGGCTTGGTGTCAAATTTCAGTTGATAATCACTCCTGCGAAGCACCTTGGGATGTTTTTAGCACTATATAAATGCAAGTTGTTGTTGAAGCTAGCCGCAGCTTATAAAGGGAGCCCAATGGAGAGATTCGCCCTTCTTTAAATGTTGGCTTCAGTTTGCCTTTATCAGTGAAACATATATTGTGTATTGCGTCAGTGTTATATTGTATGCAGTGTTGCACCAGCTCTTCAAATTCCCCTGTTGTATTTTCTTCATTGTAGTGCATGTGTTTCAGCATTCGATGAATGCAGTTCAGCAGGTTTGCATGCTGAATTGTTTGGAGTGGGAGGGTCCCAGCTTCAGTCCCCATTTTTAGCTGACCCAGGAGTGCCTTGTTGACGATGGCACTGGGTGCCAAAAGTGGGAAAGTGTTTGGCTGTTTAATAATATCTCACTTGGACAAAAAGGTGATATTTTTTATTTTGAACATGCTGGCAGTGGGTGTCAGTGTGTCATTGATAACGCCCGGGTAGCTGTTGACTCAAATTAACTACAATGATCTCATTACACCAGTTTAGTAAGAGATGGTGTGCCGTTCCTAAATAAACCAACAAGGAGACACTGGGTTGCCCCAGTGTTCTCAAACAAAAAGCAAGCAAAATGCCCCCGTCTTAGAGGGACACAACAATTTGGAACTAAGCCATACAACAAAGGAAACTCATAAATTAAATAGTAATGTTGGGGCCAAGTTTCGGCCTGAGTTGCTCCTGTTTTTTTGGAGCAATTGGTTTAGAATGGAGTATCTTAGAAATTGCAATTCTCGGCATTTAGTTTGCTCCAGTTCTAGTCAGTTAGGACAGTTTCAGTTTGGAACAGATTTATTTTTTAAGGGGGCGTGTCCGGCCACTTACGCCCGTTTTGAAAGTTTAGGCAGTGAAAACTTACTCCAAACTAACTTGGAATGGAGTAAGTGTAGATTTTTGTAAGCTCAGAAAAACTTTGTCGACACTTAGAAAATCAGGCGTAGGTTACAAATCAGGCGCAGGGAATGGGAGGGGGTGGGGGAGGGGTGTTTAAAGGGAAGTTTACAAACATTAAACACTTCAGTTTTACAAAAAGAGCCATCATCAATAATAAATGATAAATACATCAATAAATCAACCAATAAATCAATCAAAAAAAATTAATAAAAAATATATATTTTTTAAATCAATAAATAAAATATTTTCTACTTACTGACTGCAGCACCGGGAGCCCTCCAACAACCCCCCCACCCCCCCCCCCCCCGTGTGTCTCCGTCAGTGTCTCTATCTCTGTCTGTCTGTGTGTGTCTCTTTCACACTCTGTCTGTCAGTGTCTGTGTTTCTGACAGCGAGGGGTGGAGGGGAGGGGGAGAGGAGGGGGAGGGGAGGGGGGGGAGGGGGGTGGAGGGGGGGTGGAGAGGGGTGGGTGTGAGGGGGTGGAGAGGGGGGGCTCAGTGGGGGGAGAGAAGGAAGGGGGGGAGAGAAGGGAGCGGGGGGGCGGGGAGAAGAAGGGAGAGAGAGAGAGAAAGAAAGAAAGGAGAGGGAGGCTGAACGGGCCGGGCCCAAGACTTCGAGCTTAGATTTACCGCATTGACAGGTAGGTGGCGTCGGGTCCGGGGTCCAGTGGGGTCGTGAACGCGGGTCGGGGGGAGCGCGGGTCGGTCGGTCGGTGGGGGGGGTCGGGGGGGTGTGGGAGGGTGGAAGTCGGGAGCGGAGGTCGGTCGGGCGGGGGGGGGGTGAGAGGTCGGGAGCGGAGGTTGGTCGGGCGGGGGTGGTGGTGAGAGGTCGGGAGCGGAGGTCGGGTGGGGGGAAGGTCGGGAGCAGGGGTCGGGCGGGGGGGGGGAGGTCAGGTCAGGGGGGGAGGTCAGGTCGTGGGGGGGGTGAAGGTCAGATCGGAAGCGGAGGTCGGTCGGAAGCGGGGGTCGGGCGGGGGGGAAGGTAGGGAGCGGGGGTCCGGCGGGGGGGGGGGGGGAGGTCGGGAGCGGGGGTCGGGGGGGGGAAGGTCGGGAGCGGGGGTCGGGCGGGGGGGAAGGTCGAGAGCGGGGGTCGGGTGGTGGGGTGGGCTCAGGAGTGGAGATCGGGAGCGGAGGTGGGGGGGGGGGAGTCGGGATGGGGTGGGGGGGAGCGGGAGTCAAGTCGGGTCGGGTTCGGTCCGAAGGAAGCAGGAGCTGGGCGTGGGAGGAGTCTTATCGACGCAGCCCCAGTGAGGCCATTCGGCCAGGGCTAGGGGCTGCGTGCTTCGGGCCCCTCCCACACAGTTTTGGGTGCCTGGAGCTACTGCACATGCCTGTGCAGAGGTCCCGGCACTGTTTTCAGCGCAGGGATCTGCGAGGGCCATCACATTGGAGTCTCGCTTGACATTATCCACACACGTGCATTTTCCAGCAAAGGTTGCTGGATAATAAGAACATTGGGCCCGAACTTGGTGGAAGCTAAGTCCCGCCCAAGTGCTGCCCGAAGGACCGCCGAGGTACCTGATGGTACTTTGGGCGGGAGTTTCGTAAAAAAAGTCCTTGAAAGACTGCCCGGCGGCAAAAAAGGGATTCACGCCATAAATCTGGGCGGCAGCGGGCAGGAGCTCCCAATTTCGTCGGCAAATGCGATCCTCGTCAAGGTGTCGCCGAGGATTGAGTAGGGCCCAGGGAGAGGGGAGCACATAAAAATAAAAATTCGCACAAAAAAAAACACTGGAAGACCTTCAGGGGACCCCATCCACATAAATTGCTGAAAAACAAATAAATAAAAGAACTTCACGAATCTTTTTTTTGCAGGTCTTCATACTTACCGTTGGAGTTAGACCTGCCTCCACGCAGTGGTCCTTCCCCCTGCTGCCGCCGACTCCCGCCCGGAGGAATCTGCCGGCTCGGCGGGCGGGAGGACACTTGCGTGCCTTGCGCGCTAGCAGCCGTCAGCGGGCGGTTCCCAGCGGCCCTCCCCTCCCGCCGGCGGGAGACCTCGCGGAAACTGGCACCGAGGGGAGACCACCTAATAAACTCGGCGGCAGTCGGCGACAGCGGGCGGTGTGCACCAAGTTCGGGGCCTTAAGAACATAAGAAATAGGAGCTGGAGTGGGCCTTTTGGCCCCTCGAGCCTATTCCGCCATTCAATAAGATCATGACTGATCTGATCATGGCCTCAGCTCCACTTCCCTGCCCGCTCCCATAATCCTTGTCTCGCTTATCGTTCAAAAATCTGTCTATCTCCATCTTCAATATATTTAATGACCCAACCTCCACAGCTCTCTGGTGTAGAGAATTAGATACAGAGAAACATAGAAAATAGGTGCAGGAGTAGGCCATTCGGCCCTACGAGCCTGCACCACCATTCAATAAGATCATGGCTGATCATTCCCTCAGCACCCCTTTCCTGCTTTCTCTCCATACCCCTTGATCCCCTGAGCCGTAAGGGCCACATCTAACTCCCTCTTGAATATATCCAGTGAACTGGCATCAACAACTCTCTGCGGCAGGGAATTCCAAAGGTTAACAACTCTCTGAGTGAAGAAGTTTCTCCTCATCTCAGTCCTAAATGGCCTACCTCTTATCCTAAGACTATGTCCCCTGGTTCTGGACTTCCCCAACATCGGGAACATTCTTCCCGCATCTAACCTGTCCAGTCCTGTCAGACTCTTATACGTTTCTATGAGATCCCCTCTCATCCTTCTAAACTCCAGTGAATAAAGGCCCAATTGATCCAGTCTCTCCTCATATGATAGTCCAGCCATCCCTGGAATCAGTCTGGTGAACCTTTGCTGCACTCCCTCAATAGCAAGAACGTCCTTCCTCAGATTAGGAGACCAAAACTGTACACAGTATTCCAGTTGAGGCCTCACTAAGGCCCTGTACAACTGCAGTAAGACATCCCTGCTCCTATACTAAAATTCCCTAGCTATGAAGGCCAATATACCATTTGCCTTCTTCACCGCCTGCTGTATCTGCATGCCAACCTTCAATGACTCTTGACCCATGACACCCAGGTCTCGTTGCCCCTCCCCTGTTCCTAATCTGCCGCCATCCAGATAATATTCTGCCTTCGTGTTTTTGCCCCCAAAATGGATAACCTCATATTTATCCACATTATGCTGCATCTGCCATGCATTTGCCCACTCACCTAACCTGTCCAAGTCACCCTGCAGCCTCTTAGCATCCTCCTCACAGCTCACACCGCCACCCAGTTTAGTGTCATCCGCAAACTTGGAGATATTACACTCAATTCCTTCATCTAAATCGTTAATGTATATTGTAAAGAGCTGGGGTCCCAGCACTGAGCCCTGCGGCACTGCCTGCCATTCTGAAAAGGACCCGTTTATCCCAACTCTCTGCTTCCTGTCTGCCAACCAGTTCTCTATCCACGTCAGTACATTACCTCCAATACCATACGCTTTGATTTTGCACACCAATCTCTTGTGCAGGACCTTGTCAAAAGCCTTTTGAAAGTCCAAATACACCACATCCACTGGTTCTCCCTTGTCCACTCTGCTAGTTACATCCTCAAAAAATTCCAGAAGATTCGTCAAGCATGATTTCCCTTTCATAAATCCATGCTGACTTGGTCCGATCCTGTCACTGCTTTTGAAATGCGATGCTATTTCATCCTTAATAATTGATTTCAACATTTTCCCCACTACTGATGTCAGGCTAACCGGTCTATTATTACCCGTTTTCTCTCTCCCTCCTTTTTTAAAAAGTGGTGCTACATTAGCTACTCTCCAGTCCATAGGAACTGATCCAGAGTCGATAGACTGTTGGAAAATGATCACCAATGCATCCACTATTTCTCGGGCCACTTCCTTAAGTACTCTGGGATGCAGACTATCAGGCGCTGGGGATTTATTGGCCTTCAATCCCATCAATTTCCCTAACACAATTTCCCGCCTAATAAGGATATCCTTCAGTTCCTCCTTCTCACTAGATCTACTGTCCCCTAGTACAATCGGAAGGTTATTTGTGTCTTCCTTGGCTTTAACACTATCCTTCATTTCCCTTGTTAGCCATGGTTGAGCCACCTTCCCCATTTTATTTTTACTCCAGATTGGGGTGTACAATTGTTGAAGTTCATCCATGTGATCTTTAAATGTTTGCCATTGCTTATCCACCGTCAACCCTTTAAGTATCATTCGCCAGTCTATTCTAGCCAATTCACGCCTCATACCGTCGAAGTTACCTTTCCTTAAGATCAGGACCCTAGTTTCCGAATTAACTGTGTCACTCTCCACCTTAATAAAGAATTCTACCATATTATGGTCACTCTTCCCCAAGAGGCCTCGCACAACAAGATTGCTAATTAGTCCCTTCTCATTACACATCACCCAGTCTAGGATGGCCAGCTCTCTAGTTGGTTCCTCGACATATTGGTCTAGAAAACCATCCCTAATACACTCCAGGAAATCCTCCTCCACCGCATTGCTACCAGTTTGGTTAGCCCAATCAATATGTAGATTAAAGTCGCCCATGATAACTGCTGTACCTTTATTGCACACATCCCTTATTTCTTGTTTGATGCTGTCCCGAACCTCCCTACTACTGTTTGGTGGTGTGTATACAACTCCCACTTGCGTTTTCTGCCCTTTGGAATTCCGCAGCTCCACCCATACCGATTCCACATCATCCAGGCTAATGTCCTTCCTTACTATTGCATTAATTTCCTCTTTAACCAGCAACGCCACCCCGCCTCCTTTTCCTTTCTGTCTATCCTTCCTAAATGCTGAATACCCTTGGATGTTGAGTTCCCAGCCATGTCTCCGTGATGCCAATGACATCATACCCGTGAACTGCTATCTGCGCAGTTAATTCGTTCACCTTATTCCGAATACGCCTCGCATTGAGGCACAGAGCCTTCAGGCTTGTCTTTTTAACACACTTTGCCCCTTTAGAATTTTGCTGTAATGTGACCCTTTTTATTTTTTGCCTTGGGTTTCTCTACCCTCCACTTTTACTATTCTCTTTTCTATCTTTGGCTTCTGATTCCATTTTATTTCCCTCTGTCTCCCTGCTTAGGTTCCCATCCCCCTGCCATATTAGTTTATCCATAGATTTACAACCCTCTAAGAGAAGAAATTCCTCCTCATCTCCATTTTAAATGGACGTCTCCTTATTCTGAAACTATGCCCCTAGTTCTAGATTCCCCCACAAGGGGAAACATCCTCTCTGCATCTACCCTGCCGAGCCTCCTCAGAATCTTATGTTTCAATAAGATCACCTGTCATTCTTCTAAACTGCAATGTGTAGAGGCCCAATCTACTCAACCTTTCTTCATAAGTCAACCCCTTCATCTCCGGAATCAACCTAGTGAACCTTCTCTGAACTGCGGAGACCAAAACTGGACGCAGTACTCCAGGTGTGGCCTCACCAATACCCTGTACAGTTGTAGCAGGACTTCCCTACTTTTATACTCTCTCCCCCTTGCAATAAAGACCAACATTCCACTTGCCTTCCCAATCAGGAGCAAAACTCCCAGCTTGTGCTTTGTCGCCCCCCCCCTCCCCCACTCCGCCCCCGCCGCCCTGTCTCGACACTCGCTTGCCGACTCTAGTGGCCTGGAGACCAGCTGCAGTACACCTCGACCTCCACCAGTTCATCCCCTGGACTGAGATTGGCTGACTGGGCATAGACTAAGGATGGGACTTGGGACGAGAGGGATAGACCTGCTGCTAAAGCGCTGCCACGTCCCTTTAAAGACACAAGCTGTAATGGGCACATTTTGCGGTCGATTAAAGGTAATTGTTTCTCTGCAGACTGCCAGCTGTTTGCGTGATGAAGGCACCTCCCCAAGGGCAGACACACCAGCAGGAATGATTAGCTTCCTTTTTAATACCTTCTTTAAAAGATCATTTGGCACCTGGTTCAAAATCTGATACGGTGCTTGCGGTGCCCAACGCCATGAATAATTAATTTCTCATTACATGATCGTGTTCACAGGAGGTATTTGCATGTGGTATTTAGCATTTTGTGCCCATTTCCTCCACAGACTCTCAGCACCAAACCCCCTCACCACCACCCCATACTCCCAGCTGACGGCCGGCTGGAAACCTGCACTAAGCTCTTCACCAGTGCAGCCATGAGGAGGACTGTAAGAGCAGCTCTGGGCTAACTTGACGTGTCCCTTCCTCCTTGTGTGGCAAATGCCCCGAATTCACTCAGCGTCTCTGCCTCGATCTCTGTCCTCTCTCCCTCTGTATAACCCCCACTGGGGCTGCACGCCAGTGCTCCCTCCAGCTCATAACTTATGGAATCTGTAATTATCACAATATGCTGATCTGTCTAACACGACAACAAACAACTTGCATTTATATAGCACCGGTAACGTAGTAAAACGTCCCAAGGCGCTTCACAGGAGCGGCTATCCAACTAAATTTGACACCGAGCCACATAAAGAGATATTAGGACAGGTGACCAAAAGCTTGGTCAACGAGGCAGGATTTAAGCGTCTTAAAGAAGGAGAGAGAGGTAAAGAGGCGGAGAGGTTTAGGGAGGGAATTCCAGAGCTTGGGGTCCAGGCAACAGAAGGTACGGCCACCAATGGCGGAGTGATTAAAATCAGGGATGCACAAGAGGGGCCAGAATGAGAGGGGCGCAGAGATCTCGGGGGGAATGTGGGGCTGGAGGAGGTTACAGAGATCGGGAGGGGCAAGGCCATGGAGGGATTTGAAAACAACGATGAGAATTTTGAAATGGAAGCATTGCCGGACCGGAAGCCAATGTAGGTCAGCGAGCACAGAGGTGATGGGTGAACGGGAGTTAGGATACGGGCAGCAGAGCGAGACTGAACTTTTCAACGCAAGTATTTTTAAATGAGTGAAATGCTAACTAGCATTTTCATGATGGCTTTAGCAGACAGCCAGAAGAGAAACTGTCTCACATATGACCTGACCTACATAACTCACTGATAGCTCAAGCACTCATGGGTTAACAAATCATGTCACGTCACAGGCATCATGCTTTCGTCAAGGTACCGTCCTATTTTGTGTATGAGGTGTGCACGGTGCTGTGTTTCGTAGCACTTTGGGCTAGATTTTCGGTCTTCTGCTGCCCCTGTTAGCGCCGCGGAGGGTCGGTAATGGCGGCGGTAAGCACTTCCGGGCGGGTGGCCATCTTCCAGCACCCCGCCGGGACATTCGGTGCCGGTTTGGAGGGGGGCGCGGAGCAGTACCGCCCGGAAGCGGCGAGACGGTGTGCAACATCCCTGGTTGTGACACCGGCTCGATTTTTGGCTGCCTCCCGATCCATAGCACTCCGTAGAGCGCTGTGCTGGGACCGCCTGGGAAAGCAGGCGTTCTGAGCTGACGCGGCCGCAGTGAGCTAAGGAATGTCCACCTCAGGTAAGCGTGATTGTTTATTTTTGCAATTTATGTTGTGGTGTGGCGTGAGTTATTTATTGGGAATGTGTTTGGCGGGTTTTTTTCAGGAATTTTTTTTTCCCCAGGCCTCTCTCCGAGGCCGGCTGTTTAGCTGGGGATTTTCAGTTGCTCAGCTGGCCTAGCGCCCTAAAAGAGGTGTGGAACGCCTCCCTTAGCGCTCCGCCCCACACTCAGGGCCCAGCTGCTGAATTTTGCTGATTGAGACGCAAACTGTTCCCGGGCACAAAATTTACCGCCCCGCCGCCATTACTGCCCCGAAATCAGCAAAGCCGAAAATCCAGCCCAATGTGTTTGAATGAGCGGTGTCATAAACTCTGGTGTAGAAGTTGCATCAATGTATAAGTCATCTCCCTGCATTAAGAAGATAGAAGATTCTGCGTGAACTTGTATATAGCAGTTAAAGGAGAACCTCATCCAAGGTGGGTCAGTGCAGAATATCTAAAATACTTTAACCTCTTTCGTTTCTCTGCCTCAAATTAACATTGTTTTCCAACCTTCTTGACTGGAATGCTACCAGCCAATCACGGTTAAAACATTTCCGTTTCTCTTTGGCATGGCGAGGAGTGACCTCATAAAGGTTGCCATGGTGATGTCCAGTAGAAGAGGAACATTGGTTTGCATTCAAAGCAGGATGCAACTGTGATGTGGTTTGGCAACTTCAGACCTGGCGGGTGGTTCCTGGGGAACACTGAAAGACTTTGAGGAACGGTACTTGTGGTGTTAGTGGGCAGGTTGGTGCTTTGGCGTAGTCTCCATACATACAGAGACGGTTCATTTTTATTTTCTTCCCTCCCCTCCCGAGCCACAGCTGACACTGTGGGCAGCACCCTCGTCTCTGAGTCAGATGGTTGTGGTTCAAGTTCCACTCCAGGGACTTAAACGCATAAACGCAGAGGGGACTCAGCCACTGATTGCCCATCTATCCAGAGGGAAATCTCTCAGAGGCTCCTCTCATTCTCACCACCACCTCCCCAATCACAACCAGGCCCAGATCAGGACCTTGTCAGCCTTGGCTCAGTGGGTAGTACTCTTGCCTCAGAGTCAGAAGGTTGTGGGTTCAAGTCCCACTCCAGGGACTTGAGCACATAAATCCAGGCTGACACTCCAGTGCAGTACTGAGGGAGTGCTGCACTGTTGGAGGTGCCGTCTTTCGGATGAGACGTTAAACCGAGGCCCCGTCTGCCCTCTCAGGTGGATGTAAAAGATTCCATGGCGCTGTTTCGAAGAAGAGCAGGTCGTGAAATGCAGAGGGGTGAGGTGGGGTTGAGGAAGGAACAGAAATCCCACTCGATGCGGTTAACTTGCTAAGTACTATGCTCCAGGGCTTTGTCAAAGTGTGCTAGACATACCAGGTGGGACTAGAAACGCTTCCCTGATGCACAGCGAATTACAAGCCACACAATTCAGAAAAATCCATCGGGATTTGTTTAGAGATCTGCGTGCAGCTCCCCATCTGTAATTTTCCTTTATAGCCCCTCGAACTTCTTAATTAGGAAACGCTGATGAAGGGTCAAACACACAGTGCAGGAGGCTGCCAATGTTGACCAGGGTAGGAGATGAGGCAAATGGAGGAGTAGTGATTAGCTATGAGAAGCCAGTAGATTGCAGAAGGAAAGTCTGAGGAAAGTGAGGAGTCCCACAGTTCTGAGGTTTTGGGAAAGAATGAAAGCGCAGATTGTGGTGTAATGAGCTTTTTGTCAGCTGTGGCTCAGTGGGCAGCACACTTGCCTCTGAGTCAGAAGGTTGTGGATTCAAGGCACAAAAAATCTAGGCTGACACTCCCAGTGGAGTGCTGAGGGAGTGCTGCACTGTCGGAGGTGCCGTCTTTTGGATGGGTGTTAAACCGAGGCCCTGTCTATTCTCTCAGGTGGATGTAAAAGATCCCATGGCACTATTTCGAAGAAGGAGTTCTCCCCGGTGTCCTGGCCAATAATTATCCCTCAATCAACATAACACAAACAGATTCTCTGGTCATTATCACATTGCTGTTTGTGGGAGCTTGCTGTGCACAAATTGGCTGCTGCGTTTCCCACACTACAACAGTGACTACACTCCAAAAGTACTTCATTGGCTGTAAAGCGCTTTGGGATGTCTGGTGGTTGTAAATGCAAGTCTTTCGTTCTTTCTTTTCATGTCAACCCAGCGAGCACACGAGGAGAAGTGTTTCAAAATGGTGTCTTAGGAATATGTGTGATTAGCTCTGTCTTGAAACCTGCAGAACTAATGGTAATGGGAGATGTGTCAATCATCATTAGACATGAGTCAGTGTGACATGTTCCAAGAAACCACAGTAAAAGCTCTCACAGCTAATGGCTCCCTGCTGTTTCTCTGTCTATAACTTGTTCGGTTATGAATGGCGCACCAGGCATGAAGTCTTTGCAATCTGATTTTTTTTTAGAGAGGAGAGAGTTATTCGTACTTGTCAGTTCAGGATATCAAGTTTATCATGCCTTTTGATGGCGGGCATAGTGCATGCCTTTCATATCGCTTTGTATACATTTAAGGTGATATTTTGGCGGCTCATGCCGTAAGCCATCCACTGTTTACTTTTGCTATTGCCAAGGGAGCCTCTTCCCCCATTTTTGGAGGTGGTTTAGATAATGAGGAGCCATCTTAGAGAGGACTCAGAATGACACAGACAGCACATTAAGTTCCGTGCTTTTAACTTGTTCAAAGCCGTGCTTGCGCACTTTTTCATTTAACAAAAAAACCTCTGTTGTCTTTGCAGTTCACGAATGTCCTTTAGGGAAGGAAATCTGCTGTCCTTACACAGTCTGGCCTCTATCTGACTCCAGACCCACAGCAATGTGGCTGACTCTTAATTGCTCTCTGAAATGGTGGTCTTCTCAAGGGCAATTAGGGATGGGCAATAAAGGCTGGCCTCTTTTTTTTCTGTTGCATCTGTAAATCAAAACGTAAATCAAATGCCCCCTTATTAAAGGGGCACTAAAACCAACAATTTGAACAAATTAAACTTTAGACAGTCAACTTAAATCAAATTAAAATTTGGTTGCCGGGGGTGACGATGCACTCCAGTCTCTCCGGCGCCCACCTCTCGCGGAAGGCCGCGAGCGTACCGGTGGACACCGCGTGCTCCATCTCCAGGGAAGGCTGGCCTCTTGACTGCCTTCTGGAATGGCCGAGCAAGCCACTCAACTGTATCAAGCCATTAGGAAAACCTTCACCACACGGACTGCAGCGGCTCAAGAAGGCGGCTCACCAGCACCTTCTCGGGGGGAGGGGGGGGGGCAATTAGGGATGGGCAATAAATGCCGGCCTTGCCAGCGACGCCTACATCCTGCGAATGAACTTTTTAAAAGTTGTGAAATGAGATGCGAAACTGTTTTCAAAAAATTGCAATTGCAAGGGAACCAAGCTTAAGGTTGAGTTCCAGGCGATTTCTTTAATCAGGTGGTAGGTCTGTCCGCAGCACACTTCTGGTGAAGTACTGGCCGTTGTCGCGGGGGTGGGTTCGACACGAGGTGATCGGCTCCCAGAGTATGTACAAGCAGCAGTTTTAGAGTTAAACAGGCGGGAACAAGCGATGAGCGAGACACGTGGTGGTAGGTATACAGAGATCTCCCCGCATAACACTTGGGATTGCATTTCACTATTAATCGTGGCTCAAAGGTTCCCTTTCTGCAGTTATTTCTGTTTACAAACACTGCATTAATGCTGGAGGAAATATCCCCATGAAACAGATGTGGCCAGCAATAGGTGCCTTTCAGTTGCCGGGTAGTGCGGTCCGAATAGGGAAATTCTCTTTCATACCATGCCGCAAATGTTCAGAGATACCAGCAGGTGGCCATCTCAATCAGAAACAGAACAGTTTCTGCTTTCTTGATGCAGATAAATACATGGCTAATCCCACTTGATAATCCCACTGTACGCAGAACAACAGACGTGGTTTAACCACAACAATGTTTTACGACTACCTGTTTTTGAAAGCTTCGCTAAATATAGCCAAGCCCCTGTTCAATCTCACCATCAGAGAACATTGAGACAGAGAAGTACGTTTGTGTGAAATATCTGCCTCGGCTCAAAGCTGAGTTTCAGTTCTGATCCTCAAGCTGCCTGTTTTGAATCCTTCGTTGAAATCCTTGTGCAAACAAAGCGTTTTGTAACAGACGAATTACGGCTTTCCCCATCCCTGCCAGGAGTGACGTGAGTCCACCGTTGTGCAGTAAGAGCTGCCAGATGCTGTACTTAGTGCGAAGACTCTGTGCACTTTTTAATTTCAGTGAAAACTGGCTCGCCAAACCTTCTCCAGTTCTGCTGAATTTCCTCCGCTTGCCACCTCCCCCACGCTGGCACAGCAAAGTTGGAAACATGCCCTTGGGGAATAAATCCCTGGCACACCAATGCCCATCTCTTCTTAAATTCTTATGATGAACTGGGGGGGGGGGGTATCAGATCATCAGATTATCTTATTTTTAAAGCCAACTGCCATCATCATCATCATAGGCAGTCCCTCGGAATCGAGGAAGACTTGCTTCTACTCTTAAAACAAGCCCTTAGGTGGCTGAACAGTCCAATACGAGAACCACAGTCCCTGTCACAGGTGGGACAGATAGTCGTTGAGGGTAAGGGGTGGGTGGGACAGGTTTGCCGCACGCTCCTTCCGCTGCCTGCGCTTGATTTCTGCATGCTCTCGGCGACGAGACGCGAGGTGCTCAGCGCCCTCCCAGATGCACGTCCTCCACTTAGGGCGGTCTTTGGCCAGGGACTCCCAGGTGTCGGTGGGGATGTTGCACTTTATCAGGGAGGCTTTGAGGGTGTCCTTGTAACGTTTCCGCTGCCCACCTTTGGCTCATTTGCCGTGAAGGAGTTCCGAGTAGGGCGCTTGCTTTGGGAGTCTCGTGTCTGGCATGCGGACAATGTGGCCTGCCCAGCGGAGCTGATCAAGTGTGGTCAGTGCTTCAATGCCGGGGTTTTGGCCTGGTCGAGGACGCTAATGTTGTGCGTCTCAGGGGATTTGTAGGATCTTGCGGAGACATCGTTGGTGGTATTTCTCCAGTGACTTGAGGGGTCTACTGTACATGGTCCATGTCTCTGAGCCATACAGGAGGGCGGGTATTACTACAGCCCTGTAGACCATGAGCTTGGTGGCAGATTTGAGGGCCTGATCTTCAATCACTCTTTTCCTCAGGCGTCCACCAGCCTGTCCTCGCTGCACAGCACTGCCCCCCAGTCATCAAGATCCACGGCACGGCCCTGGACAATGTGGTCCATTTCCCATACCTCAGGAAAGCAAACTGTATAATGTTTGCCTCTGTATTTAACATTTGCATTTATATATTGCCTTATCACTTCATAAATATACCGTAAAGTAGTACATTAAGTTGAAGTGCAACAATTGTTCTTATATAGGGGAAGGTGGCAGCCATTTTGTTTGGCACAGCAAGCTCTCAGAAAGAGCAATGAGATGAATAATTTGTGGTGTGCATTGAGGGATGAGTGTTGGTCAGGAAACCAGGAGAGCTTCCAACACCGATCTTCTTCCAACAACCACTTCAGAGTCGTCTTGGTTAACCCTTGCCACTGGACCAAGACTTCGCTCTGTCAAGCCCATGTGGGGGCTGGTGTACAACGGCCACCACACGTTAAAAACTCCACGCACGGGCATCTTCCACCCTTCAGGATGTAGTTCGGGATCCGGAATATTAGGTCCTTCATTGAAACACCTGTGAACTCATCCCTTTTCGGCGTGGAAGCAAGTCATCTTCGCTTCGAGGGACTGCCTATGATGATGATCTTCCAACATTGCCGGGGTGCGAGGCGGGAGTGGGGGTGGGGGGGAGAGGGGTCTTTAAAACCCACCTGAACCAGCAGTTCAGGCAAGTTCTGTTGATTTGCTGAATTGGCTTTCGTACAACGCCCTTTCCAGTTGTCTGTGCTCCTCTCAACTCCTGTGTGTTGGGTATTGTCGCAGCCCTCCACTAACACACCCTGACCTATCACTCCTCACTACAGAACAGGCAGTGAGTATGAGGCGACTAAGCGCACTTTAGTCTAATCCTGCCCTTATCCGACAAAAGAATTTGCAAGGACTTGCATTTATACGGTGCTTTTCACGACCTCAGGACGTTCCAAAGCGCTTTACAACCAATTAAGTGCTTTCTGAAGAGAAGGATATGTTGATGGGGTGAGATGAAGTAGGGGTGGGAGGAGAATCATGTGGAGCATAAACACCAGCACAGACCTTTTAAAAAAATTCTTGCATAGGATGTGAGCGTCGCTGGCAGGACGAACATTTATTGCCCATCCCTAATTGCCCTTGAGAAGGGGTTGGTGAGCCACCTTCTTGAAAACTGAGCAGCTTGCTAGGCCACTTCAGAGGGCAGTTAAGAGTCAGCCACATTGGTGTAGGTTTGGAGTCACATATAGGCCAGACTGGGTAAGGATGGCAGATTTCCTTCCCTGAAGGACATTAGTGAACCAGATGGGTTTTTACAACAATCCAATAATTTCATGGTCACCATTACTGATACTAGTTTTTTTATTCCAGATTTGTTTAATGAATTGAATTTAAATTCCCCAGCTGCCGTGATGGGATTTGAACTCATGTCTCTGGATTATGAGTTCAGTAACATTACCACTGTTGGGCCAAATGGCTTGTTTCTGTGCTGTAAATACTATGTAACTAAACAAGGCCTCATCCGAAAGACAGCACAACATGGCACTGGAGTGCCAGCCGAGGGCTGAGGTCCTGCTGCCGGGCTCGAACCCACGACATCCTGTTGGCAACTGAGCCACACTGGCACAGTTTGGTCAAAAGATAACAGAAGTGGCTTTGATCAGTGAAAGAAAGAAAGACTTGGATTTTTGTTGCACCGTTCACAACCACCAGACATCTCAAATCACTTTACAGCCAGTGAAGTACTTTTGGAGTGTAGTCACTGTTGTAATGTAGGAAACACAGCAGCCAATTTGCACACAGCAAGCTCCCAGATAATAACCAGATAAACAGTTTTTTTTTTGTTATGTTGATTGAGGGACAATCATTGGCCAGGACACCGGGGATAAATCTCTTGCTCTTCTTTGAAATAGTGCCATGGGATCTTTTACATCCATCTGAGAGAGCAGACAGGGCTTTGGTTTAACGTCTCATCCAAAGGATAGCACCTTCGACAGTGCAGCGCTCCCTCAGTACTGCACTGGAGTGTCAGTACAAGTCTCTGGAGTGGGCCTTGAACCCACAACCTTCTCGATTTTGAGGCGTGTGTGCTGCCCACTGAGCCACAGCTGACACTTATCTGTACATTGACACACAGCTGTCTCTACCTATATACAGTGACAACACCAGGAAGGTTGTCACTGGATTTAATAGTTTGCGAGATTTTTTTTAAGCGGGAACGAGCTGAAGACAATATAAACATAATTTTAGTCAGATGGTAAAACAGCTGTAGAAAGATAAAAGAAGAGCAAACACAGCTGTCAAATGGAAGGGAAGTGCCTGGCCTGTTATACAGAAATGTTCCCTCATGCATTCTAAGAGAACACATTTTATTTAATTTTGTTCTTCAAAAATAAAGAAGTAATTCACCAATCCTGCATTCTCTGTGCAGAACCACGTTCGAAGGAATAGAGATTAGAGATACAGTTTCTGTGTTGTAGCCTTCTCGCCCTCTCGCTTTGACTACAACTCTCTGCTAGGGGCACGCAATTGATGTAAGTACCCAAGAAATTTTGATTTTAAACTAAATCTAGCAGTACAATATTGGAGAAGAAACCTGCTTTAAGGTAATTGGAAATCTAGAACACTCTCCCCAAAAAAGGTGTTGAGGCTGGGGGCCGATTAAAAATGTCAAAACTGAGATTGGTAGTTTTTGTTCAGGAAGGGTATTAAAGGTTACGGAACCAAGGCGGGTCGATGCAGTTAAGATACAGATCAGTCATGATCTCATTGAATGGCGGAACAGGCCCGAGGGGTTGAATGGCCGCCTCCTATGCCCATTGTAATGTATGCACCAGTGAGCATGCTCACAGGTTTGTAGAGCTGTTGAGTTGGGAGTGGCTTAGCCAGTCACGTGATGTTAACAAGACTCAATAAAACCCCAGCCAGTTGGGTTCGGGGAATCCACGATGAGGCAGGTGGTTGTGAGCTTGGTGGTTGAACTGGTAATGTGTAATGTGATTGTTAAACCTTTGTTCATAAACCAACTAGTTCTTAATATCATCATCATCATCATAGGCAGTTCCTCGGAATCGAGGAAGACTTACTTCCACTCTAAAAATGAGTCCTTAGGTGGCTGAACAGTCCAATACGAGAACCACAGTCCCTGTCACAGGTGGGACAGATAGTGGTTGAGGGAAAGGGAGGGTGGGACTGGTTTGCTGCATGCTCCTTCCGCTGCCTGCGCTTGATTTCTGCATGCTCTCGGCGATGAGACTCGAGGTGCTCAGTGCCCTCTCGGATGCAGTTCCTCCACTTAGAGCGGTCTTTGGCCAGGGACTCCCAGGTGTCGGGAGTTCTTAATAGCAATGTGTTGCTATGAATTCTTAAGCAAAGAACCCATGAAGCAAATACCTATGTACAGAGTAAACCCATCCCTGGCCAGCCTCACCCTTCTATTTATATTAAGGAAATAAAAAAAATCATCCTAATATCTGTTGCCTCTCCTGTTCCTCTGTTTAAGTTCTCTTTTTACCAGAAAACTGGTGTAAAATTTAGCAAGAGCCACTTTCATGGTAGTGCTCGGTATGACACGTCAAAACACGTTCAAATGTTTCCTATAAAAATATGAAAAAAAATTCTCAAAATGGCAGAAGCAATCACTTTTCGAGAAGGACATGATACAGTGATGACAAATGGCCACTTACATGTGCTTAGAATGTCTGCTGTCACAAGGCCAACACAACTGCTTGGATTTCTGCCTTGTGTTCGGTTACATTCAATGTATTTGCGGATCTGTGCAAAACATGAATCGAGACATTATAAAAAAAGACAGCATTTCAAATTAATAAGCGATTATCCAATAGTCCATTTTCCAATAAGTGAGGTCTTGGGTGCCGTCTCAAAGAAAATAGCCAGCTTAGATTCAACAGACTCGGCATCAACCTTTGGAAACTGAGTCAAGAATATCCTAATAATAGAGCGTAATCAATGGAATAAAAGGGCTGATGTTAGGAGCTCGGCCAATAAATGCAGATCTGATTGCCTCATCTGGCCTGTACCATATTGGCTTGATGGTATCACGGGGATCAAAATAGAACTATTCCATTGCCCAGTGGTCTTGGCAATTTGAATAACCCGCTGTCAAATTTAAAGTAGTGTTGATGTATAAATACATCCGGCCATCTTGGAGAATCGGCCTCTGACCTCAGGTGAAATAAAAATGTTACAATACACCACCAGACATCCATCTTGTGTATAGCCTGTATTTATTACGTAGTGCAAGATGCAAGACTAATGAAAGAAGACCAAAATACCCTCTAACTTGAACAGGTTTTAATATGTTTCTTTTTCAGAGATGCCGTGTCTTCAGGCACAGTATGGGACCTTGCCACAAGGTGGAGGACCATATGAAGACTACAGTTCTGACTTCTTGACTTCTGAGTTTGTCAAGTTTGGAATGGACCTCACCACCACAGAGATCGCTGCCACCACCTCTCTACCCAGTTTCAACACATTCATCGACAGCAACAATGGAGACTTTGACGCCTATTTGTACCAACTGATGCTTGCCAACCAGCAGGCTCCCTTTAAAGTGGAGGACGTTCAAATGTTTGGCTGTTACCCAGGCTCAATAAACATGCATTTAGAAGAGGTGATACCTCAATGTGGATCTTCTCAATACTACAATGGATCTTGCTCCATCCCATCACCTTCAACCCCTGGTTTTCAAATGCAGCAAGTGTCCCTATGGGATGACTCTTTTCCTCATCACTCACTCCAATATAGTGAGATGGATCATTTATTAGATCAACAAAAAAATGTTTCCCAACTGTCATTCTTTTCCTTTAAACAGTTACCTTCAGAGTCTCCTGTGCCACTTTGCCACATGAGGCTTGATGCAAGTTCCCATGGACCTAATGCTGTCCACCAACTAGTTGATCCCATGTCTTATGATATCACCAACCATGCCTCAGTGAATTTTCCTGCTCTACCCTTGGACCATGGACCACAGATCTTGGACAGCCCCATTGTAATAGACAATCCCATCCCCTCTCCACCGGTTCGTAATCCCCCTTCCAGTGAGGGCCAGTGTGCTGTGTGTGGAGATAATGCTTCATGCCAACATTACGGTGTACGAACCTGTGAAGGATGCAAAGGTTTCTTCAAGGTATTTACTCAATTACTTGAACCTTAACAATGACTGGGGTCAAACTTGATTTTGTGTGAAAATGTAAAATGGGAGATCGCGAATCGGCAGCTTGATCTCTTCCAATTTGTATTTCTATTGACTTCACCTATTCTGTTTTTATCGCTCGTTTTACATTATCGCACAAAGTCAAAAAAACCCACTGTGTCCGCTCATTTGTTGGCAATTCAACAAGTTAATGATATGAATCTTCTGTGTGCTACGATAATTCCTAAGCAGAATGATATTTGCTACTTGGAAATTTGTATGTAAAGTATCTTCATTGCAATCAGTTACACACGCAGTGGTTTGCAGGATTATAATTGGTAAGGTGCCGTTCCCCTGTAACATCACAGATTACAGCTTAAAGCATAAAGAGTCAGTTCATTAGTTGCCATAGGCAGACTGACAGGGCTACAAATCGTTGCCATCACACTCCCCTCTCTGCTGGCTTTTGGAGCTATCTGCCTGTTAAAGAAAGAAAGACTTACATTTATACGCCTTTCACGACCACCAAACGTCCCAAAGTGCTTTACAGCCAATGAAGTACTTTTGGAGTGTCGTCACTGTTGTACTTAGGAAACGCAGCAGCCAACCTGCGCACAGCAAGTTCCCACAAACAGCAAATTGATAATGGCCAGATAACCTGATTTTTGTTATGATATCACTCTTCCACTCAGGTTTTCCCATACGCAGTCCCACCATCTCAGCTCTGATCTTCCAAAAAGCTTTTTCCCAGCTGTGACCCTTTCCATAACCCTCTGAGAGTTGACGGAGCTAGGGGGTGCAAAACACTACTATATTCCAAGTTCAGACTTTGCAAGGTCTGAATATGCCTCAAGATTAAAACTCGGGTCAAACCTCTGGTCGTTTGTGAGGGCAGTTATTGTAAAAAGTAAATAAGACCAAAAATAAAAGTGTCGAGGTAACACTATGGAGCCTCTGGAGCCAACAGACAAACTATCCTTACATCTATGAAAAGAAGACCATCGGGCAGGCAATTTTCTAGTAG
The DNA here is from genome assembly GCF_044704955.1 of Pristiophorus japonicus. Lineage (NCBI taxonomy): Eukaryota > Metazoa > Chordata > Chondrichthyes > Pristiophoridae > Pristiophorus > Pristiophorus japonicus. The sequence continues at coordinate 22,916,936 of NC_092010.1, forward strand.
TGCTTGGAACAGCCTGTGCCTAGCACTCCATTCAAACATGTGGCATGTTCATTGCGAGGATAATTGATAACGTTGAACTTTCAAAAGGGGATTTGATAAATACTTGAAAATGAAAAATCTGCAGAGCCATGGGGAAAAACAGGGGAGTGGGACTAATTGGATCGCTCTTTCAAAGAACTGGCACCGACACGGTGGGCTGAATAGCCTCCCTCTCTGCTGTAAGATTGTATGATTGACAGACACAATGTCTATTGCATCAAATTTCATGTTTTGGGTGAGTTATTTTGGAATTTGATACTTAAAATATTTATAGCATCAGATAGTTCAGTGGTTGTGATTGGAGTTGCTTCTTTTTCGCAAGGTCAACACTAGATGGGAGTAGGTTAAGAGCAGGGCAGAGGGTGAGATCAAAGGCTGAGTTCTGATGTTTTGTTTTGTTACTGATGAAAAGTAATTGAATACCTTAACTTGTATTTCATAGAATCATAGAAATTGACAGCACAGAAGGAGGCCATTCGGCTCATCGTGTCCGTGCCAGATATATATATTTATATAGTGCCTTTCAAGATCTCAGGATACCCCAAAGTGCTTCACAGCCAATTCATTACTTTTCAAAGTGTAATCACTGTTCTGTAGGCCAATATGGCAGCCAATTTGCTCACTTTAAGATTCAACACACAGAAAATGAGATAAATGACCAAATAATCTGTTTTTATCGCTGTTGGCTGAGGGACTTTCCCCTGCTCTTCTTCGAAATAATGCCGTGGGATCTTTTGCATCCACCTGAGAGAGCAGACGGGGCCTCGGTTTAACGTCGCATCCGAAAGACAGCACCTCCGGCAGTGCAGTGCTCCCTCAGCACGGCACTGGGGAGTGTCAGTCGGGATTTATGTGCTCAAGTCTCTGGAGTGGGGCTTGAACCCACAACTTAATAATGAATGTCTGCACATCACCGGAGAGCGTTGGAAAAAAAATAGATTTTGCATGTACGGTTTATATTCTAGAAATTTTCAGGCTGCCCACTACCCAGTTCAGGTAGCAAACCTACCTGTGACACAGTGGGTCCTCTGTGTACAAGCTTAATCAAGTATCTGGCAAAACCCCTGCAGAAAATAGTGGTCCTATCAAATGGCTCATTGTTTTTTAGTTGGGGGTGGGGTTTGACCTTCCAATTGGATATAATGGAAAATGGAGTTTATTTGTATTTAATAACTGCATTAAGGCTTCATTTTTTTTCAATGGTTCATTCATATCTGCTAAGTGTAAAATAATTTGAAATTAGCCCCAAGGCAAATACTCTGTGTGCCTTCTCAGTCTCAGCTTGTGGTTCTCTGGGAAAATGCATGCCAGGGTCATCTAATGCATAATTACAGCACTAAAGCGCCTTTTGATGATGTGACGTTGATAGAGGGATGAAATGGGAGAAGAGAGCCACAAAGAGAGAGACAGAGAGAGCGAGCCAGTGAGATAAGGTGGTTTGAATAAAAATATCCGAGATATGAAGATAGCTGTTAAATTGTTTTGGTTTAAACACTTTTTACAACTGAATCCCCATGAGTGACTGAAGGAAAAAGTTTTCAACCCCAGATGCACTCAACCCATTGGGTGGTGGGGGGGGGGGTTGGGGTTGCAGGGGGTGAGGAATGGGAAGTCATGTGCTACTCTCCCTCAAATTCTACAGCATAGGTTATGTCCTCCTCCCATCCCAAATCCTCATACTGGTTATGATATGACCTTACTATACAGTATAAATGCACACGCGGCCCATACTTGAGAGAAGGTCACTCTGTGACCAGTTACCTTTATTACCAAGACCTCAAGTGATGAAGGTGGGTGGAGCTTCCCTTTTTATACCTGAAAGTCCAGGTTAGGAGTGTCTCCCACAAGTTCACCCCCTTGTGGTCAATGTTCTCAAGGTGTACAACTTAGGTCAGCTAATACATGGGTTACAATGATAGTTGAATACATGACATCACCTCCCCCCCAAAGTCTTATTGGGATCACAGGTTAAGTGTCTCTGGTGGTTTATGCTCCCTTGTAGAGCGCCTGAGTTGGGGCTCCGGTTGTTGGGCGCTGGCCTGAGTGTCTGCTGTTTGCGGTGCCTCAGGCCTGTCTGGACTGCCCACGGTGACTGGGCTCTCCTCCACTTGGTTCCGGTATTCGGTCACCTGTGGTGGAGTAAACTCTACGCCGTGTTCTTCCTCTGCTTCTTCTATGGGGTTGCTGAACCTTCGTTTAGTTTGATCCACGTGTTTGCGGCAGATTTGTCCATTGGTAAGTTGAACTACCAAAACCCTATTCCCCTCTTTGGCAATCACAGTGCCTGCAAACCATTTGGGCCCTGCAGCGTAATTAAGGACAAAAACAGGGTAATTGACAACAATACATCGTGCCCTCGCATTCCTGTCATGGTAGTCACATTGTGACTGACGCCTGCTCTCAACAATTTCTTTCATGGTAGGGTGTATAAGGGATAACCTGGTTTTGAGCGTCCTTTCATTAGCAGCTCTGCGGGTGGAACCCCTGTGAGCGAGTGTGGTCGGGATCTATTGGCCAACAGGAGGCGTGATAAGCGGCTTTGTAGGGAACCCCCTTGGATTCTGAGCATCCCCTGTTTGATTATCTGCACTGCTCGTTCCGCCTGGCTGTTTGAGGCCGGCTTGAACGGTGCCGTTCTGACATGGTTGATACCATTTCCTGCCATGAAGTCCTGGAATTCAGTGCTTGTGAAGCACGGGCCATTGTCGCTGACCAAGACATCCGGTAGACCATGGGCAGCGAACATTGCCCGTAGACGTTCTACCGTGGCAGAGGATGTGCTTGAATTTAAAATGGCACACTTAATCCATTTGGAGTTGGCGTCTACTACAACCAAAAATATTTTTCCCATGAAAGGACCTGCGCAGTCCACATGGATGCGTGACCAAGGCTTGGTGGGCCAGGACCAGGGGCTAAGGAGGGCTTCCCTGGGTGCGTTGCCCAGCTGAGCACACGTGTTGTACCTGCGAACACAAAGTTCCAGGTCGGCATCTATCCCTGGCCACCAAACGTGTGACCTGGCAATTGCCTTCATCATGACAATTCCCGGGTGCTCATCGTGAAATTCTCTGATAAACACCTCTCTGCTCCTCTGGGGCACGACTACTCGGTTTCCCCACAGTAGGCAATCGGCCTGAATCGAGAGTTCATCCCTGCGCCTATGAAACGGTTTAAATTCCTCAGGGCATGCCCTGTACGTGGCTGCCCAGTCCCCATTCAGGACACATTTCTTAACTAAAGACAGTAGCGAGTCTTTATTTTTCCAGACTTTAATCTGACGGGCTGTCACAGGTGAGCCTTCGCTTTCGAAAGCTTCAACAGCCATGACCATCTCAGCATCATGCTCAGTTGCCCCCTCAGTGGTGGCTAGTGGGAGCCTGCTGAGTGTATCGGCGCAGTTTCCAGTGCCCGGTCTGTGCCGAATTGTGTAGTCATAGGCGGCTAACGTAAGTATGCAGGCCGATGCATTCGCATTTATGGCCTTGTTGTCGGCCAAAAGGGACGTTAGGGGTTTGTGATCTGTCTCCAGCTCAAATTTCCTGCCAAACAGGTACTGGTGCATTTTTTTTACTGCATATACACATGCGAGCGCTTCTTTTTCTACCATCCCGTAGCTCCTTTCTGCCTGGGACAGACTTCTGGAGGCATAAGCTACTGGCTGTAACTGACCATTGGCATTCACATGCTGCAACACACACCCGACACCATAGGACGACGCATCACACGTTAAAACTAGTTTCTTACACGGGTCATATAACGTTAACAGTTTGTTTGAGCATAACAAGTTGCTTGTTATGCTCCATCAAAAGCCCTTTCCTAGCTGTCCCCCCAGACCCACTCGTGATCTTTGCATAGGAGCACGTGTAGCGGCTCTAACAGCGTGCTCAATTTGGGAAGAAAGTTACCAAAATAGTTCAAGAGCCCCAGGAAAGAACGCAGCTCCATCGTGTTACGGGGTCTGGGTACTCTCTGGATCGCTTCTGTTTTCGACGCAGTGGGTCTGATCCCGTCTGCTGCTGCCCTCCTCCCCAGGAATTCTACCTCTGGAGCTAAGAAGATGCACTTCACCTTTTTCAGTCGCAGCCCTACCCGGTCCAGCCTGCAGGTTGTGGAGGTGTTCTTCAGTATCGCGACCCGTGATGAGGATGTCGTCTTGAAAAACCACTGTCCTTGGAATCGACTTGAGGAGACTTTCCATATTTCGCTGACAGTTTGCGGCGGCCGAACGAATCCCGAACGGACATCTGCAACCCCTTGTGTGTCGTGATGGTGGTCAGCTTCTTCGACTCACTCGCCAGCTCCTGGGTCATGTAAGCTGAGGTCAGGTCCAATTTTGAAAAAAGTTTGCCACCGGATAGCATCACAAGGAGGTCCTCCACTCTTGGCAGTGGGTACTGGTCTTGGAGTGACACCTGATTGATGGTGGCCTTGTAATCGCCACATATCCTGACGACCCATCCGCCTTGAGCACCGGCACAATCGGGCTCGCCCAAACATTGAATTCGACTGGCGAGATGATGCCTTCCCTCAGCAGGCGGTCCAATTCGCATTCTATCTTTTCACGCATCACGTACGGCACCGCTCTGGCCTTGTGGTGTACTGGTCTGGCGTCCGGGTTTATGTGAATCACTACCTTGGCCCCCATGAAAGTGCCGATGCCGGGTTGAAATAATGAGTCAAATTTATCCAGGACCTGTGAGCATGATATTCGCTCCACAGAAGAAATTGCATTGACATCGCCCCATTTCCAGTTCATGACAGCAAGCCAACTCCTCCCCAGTAGTGCGGGACCGTCCCCCGGGACAATCCAGAGTGGCAACCTGTTCTCCGAATCTTTGTGGGTCACGACTACCGTGGCGCTGCCTAGTACCGGAATGATCTCCTTTTTATATGTGCGTAGCTGTGCGTCAATCGGCAATAATTTTGGCCTCCTGGCCTTGGATACCCACAACCTTTCGAACTGTTTGATACTCATCAGGGACTGCCTGGTCCCCGTGTCTAGCTCCATTAATACTGGGATGCCATTGAGGTGCACTTTCATAATATCGGTGGTGTCCTGGTATATGAACTGTATATGTGCTCCACATGAACTCGCTGAACTTCAGCTTCCAGCGATTTCCCCCAGTATTCATTTGGCCTCGTAGGGCTTACATTGGGCCCGTCCACCTCGTATATCAACCTGGCTGCAGGCTTCCTGCACATACGCGCCAAGTGACCGCTGACGTTGCAGTTTCTGCAGGTATATTGCTGATACCTGCAAGCTCTGGCTGGGTGTTTGCCTCCACACCTCCAGCATGAGCTGGAGGCCCCGTTGTTGGAAACAAAAGGTCCATTAGCAGTCGATCGTCTCTGACGGTCTCTGTAACTGTCCTTAAGCACACCATTAACAGGTGTTGATGGCCCCATTACTGGCCGCATTGTCCATTGCGATGGCATGAATCGCCGTTCAGCTAGCCATTGTCTCTGTTGAATTCCCCCTTTGGGATCGACTACATGCTGGGGCATGTCCGATTGCCCTTGTCTGCCTAGAGAACTGTGTGCCGCTTTAACAATGTTGACTCCCTGGTCGTTTGCCGCATTTGAGCCAAGATTTTTGTCATACATCATTCTGGTCTCTTTCTCCCCTGAGATAAATGTCTGGGCTATCAGAGCCACCGCTTCCCAGGTCAAGTCTTTGGTCTCAATCAGTTTCCTAAAAACCCCAGCGTGCCCGATGCCCTCAATAAAAATGTCTCGCAGCATCTCCGCTCTGCATGTATCTGGGAACTTACATAGGCTCGCCAGTCGCCGGAGATCTGCCACGAAGTCAGGAACGCTTTGCCCTTCTCGCCGCCGGTGCGTGTAAAACCGGTGTCTCGCCATGTGCATGCTGCTCGCCGGTTTAAGGTGTTCCCCGATCAACTTACTGAGCTCTTCAAAAGTCTTGTCCGCCGGCTTCTCTGGCGCTAGAAGGTCCTTCCTCAGGGAGTACATCCTGGATCCACAAACCGTCAGGAGATGAGCCCTGCGTTTGTCGGCCGAATCCTGTCACAACCATTCCTTAGTGACAAAACTTTGCTGTAGTCTCTCAATAAAGTCGTCCCAATCATCACCAACACAGTACCTCTCTTCTGTGCTGCTAGGAGCCATGCTCACGTGGTTTAAATCCCAGTTTCTCGTCACCAATGATATGTCCTTACTAGACAGTATAAATGCACACGAGGCCCATACTTGAGAGAAGGTCACTCTGTGACCAGTTACCTTTATTACCAAGACCTCAAGTGATGAAGTTGGGTGGAGCTTCCCCTTTTAGACCTGAAAGTCCAGGTTAGGAGTGTCTCCCACAAGTTCATCCCCTAGTGGTCAATGTTCTCAAGGTGTACAACTTAGGTCAGCTTATACATGGGTTACAATAATAGTTGAATACATGACAGGTTGCACCTCTGAAATTAGCTCACGTGTTACAACTACAGCAACTTGCATTTATATAGCGCCTTTAACATCGTAAAACGTCCCAAGGTTCTTCACAGGAGCATAATCAGATAAACATTTGACACCGAGCTACAGAGAAATATTGGGACAAAAACTTGGTCAAAAACGTAGGTTTTAAGGAGCGTTTTAAAGAAAGAAACAGAGGTAAAGAGGTTTAAGTAGGGAACTCCAGAGTTTCGGGCCGAGGGTGCTGAAGTCACAGCCGTAAATGGTGGAGTGATGGAAACTGGGAAGGCGCAAGAGGTCGGAGTTGGAGGAATGCAGAGATCTCAGAGTGTTGTATGGCTGGAGGAGGTTACAGAGATAGGGAGGGGTGTAGGGCTGGAGGAGGTTACAGAGATAGGGAGGGTTGTAGGGCTGGAGGAGGTTACAGAGATAGGGAGGGGTGTAGGGGCTGGAGGGTATTGCAGAGATAGGGAGGATTGTAGGGCTAGAGGGGGTTACAGAGATAGGGAGAGGTTTAGGGCTGGAGGAGGTTACAGAGATAGGGAGAGGTGTAGGGCTGGAGGGGGTTACAGAGATAGGGAGAGGTTTAGGGCTGGAGGAGGTTACAGAGATAGGGAGAGGTGTAGGGCTGGAGGGGGGTTACAGAGATAGGGAGAGGTTTAGGGCTGGAGGAGGTTACAGAGATAGGGAGAGGTGTAGGGCTGGAGGGGGTTACAGAGATAGGGAGAGGTGTAGGGGCTGGAGGGGTATACAGAGATAGGGAGAGGTTTAGGGCTGGAGGAGGTTACAGAGATAAGGAGAGGTGTAGGGCTGGAGGGGGTTACAGAGATAGGGAGAGGTGTAGGGCTGGAGGGGGTTACAGAGATAGGGAGAGGTTTAGGGCTGGAGGGGGTTACAGAGATAGGGAGAGGTGTAGGGCTGGAGGAGGTTACAGAGATAGGGAGAGGTGTAGGGCTGGAGGGGGTTACAGAGATAGGGAGGGGTGTAGGGCTGGAGGAGGTTACTGAGATAGGGAGGGGTGTAGGGGCTGGAGGGTATTGCAGAGATAGGGAGGATTGTAGGGCTAGAGGGGGTTACAGAGATAGGGAGAGGTGTAGGGCTAGAGGAGGTTACAGAGATAGGGAGAGGTGTAGGGCTGGAGGGGGTTACAGAGATAGGGAGAGGTGTAGGGCTGGAGGAGGTTACAGAGATAGGGAGGACTGTAGGGGCTGGAGGAGGTTACAGAGATAGGGAGAGGTGTAGGGCTGGAGGAGGTTACAGAGATAGGGAGAGGTGTAGGGCTGGAGGAGGTTACAGAGATAGGGTGAGGTGTAGGGCTGGAGGAGGTTACAGAGATAGGGAGAGGTGTAGGGGCTGAAGGAGGTTACAGAGATAGGGAGAGGTGTAGGGGCTGTAGTGGGACCGCCTGGGAAAGCTGGTGGTCCGATCTGTAGCGGCTGCAGTGCGGGAAGGAATGTCGACCTCAGGTAAGTGTGATTGGTTTTTATTTCTTTTATTTTTGCGACTTATGTTGGTGTTGCGTCAGTAATGAATTGGGAATGTTTTTGGTGGGTTTTTTTTCAGGTTTTTCAGGGCAGCAGTTTAGCTCGGGATTTTTGCATGCTCAGCTGGCCTGGCGCCCTAAAAGAGGTGTGGAACACCTCCCTTAGCGCTCCGCCCCTCACTCAGGGCCCAGCTGGTGAATTTTGTGGCTGGAGACGCAAACCATTTCCTGGCGCAAAATTTACCGTCCTGCACGTGTTAACCCTGCAACAGAGGCGTGACCAAATTTCCACCTGATAGAGTACAAAAGCAAGAATAAGATGCTAAGCTGTTATAAATCATTGGTTAGGCCAATTCTGGGCACCACACTTTAGAAATGGTGTGAAGGTCTTGGAGAGGGTACGGAGGAAATTTACCAGAATGGTTCTGGAGACGAGGGGCTTCAATTATGTGGAGAGACTGGAGAAACATAGAAACATAGAAGCAGGAACAGGCCATTCGGCCCTTCGAGCCTGCTCCGCCATTCAATAAGATCATGGCTGATCATTCAACCTCAGTACCCCATTCCTGCTTTCCCTCCATACCCCTTGATCCCTTTGGCCGTAAGGGCCATATCTTACTCCCTTTTGAATATATCTAACGAACTGGCCTCAACAACTTTCTGTGGTCGAGAATTCCACAGGTTAACCACTCGCTGAGTGAAGAAGTTTCTCCTCATCTCGGTCCTAAATGGCTTACCCCTTATCCTTAGACTGTGACCCCTGGTTCTGGAACTCCCCAGCCTCTAACCTGTCCAATCCCGTCAGAATTTTATATGTTGGAGAAACCGAGATTGCTCTCCTTAGAGCAGAGATGGTCAAGGGGAGACTTAATAGAGGTGTTCAAAATTATGAGGGGTTTTGATCGAGTTGATAGCGTGAAAATGTTTCCAGTGGCTGGAGGGTCGGTAACCAAAGGGCACAAATTTAAGATAATTGGCAAAAGAACCAGAGGGGGAGGTGAGGAGTTGTTGTGATCGGGAACGCGCTGCCTGAAAGGGCTGTGGAAGCAGATTCAATTGTAACTTTCACAAGAGAATTGGATAAATACTTGTAGGGCTTTTGGAGGTCTATGGGGAAAGAGCAGGGGAGTGGGACTAATTGGACAGCTCGTTCAAAGAGCCAGTACAGACACGACGGGCTGAATGGTCTCCTTCTGTGCTGTAAGATTCTATATCGTGCTAAATATATATATATATAATATATATATATATATACATATATATTCTGGCAAAATGGAGACTGGCCAACCATAGTGATGTCACTGATAGGGACCTGTGTCCTAGAATGACTCCTTGGCAGACATCAGTACCCACTGATAGCATGTTCTTCTGAGGACAGGCATCTTTGGATCAGCTCCCAGTTTTGTGTTCAAAAATGGATTTGGCTGTACCTTATTCTTTAAGTCACTCCCTGTCCCCATACCAGTGTAAAACCGTACTGAATAACATATTTTAAACTGCTCATACTGAAAATAATTTTTTGAGAAGCAATGCATTAATGACTTCTTTGAATATGCTTAAACGCCGTGTAACTGATATATCGCCACTTATGCGTCTTTGCTTCACTTGTGGTGCAGACTGACAATACAATGGGGGAATACCAAGGTGATTACATTTCTGAGAGAGACCTTTAAAACGCGCGCGTGACTCACTTGTGACTAACTCGTGCTTTCACTGAAAGCCAGTGACCAAAGAATTCCCCCGCCCACTCTTCCTCCACACACAATCTGTTACTCACGAGTAAATTTCAATATCCGCAAGATTCAGGAAACAGGCTGTTTCAACAGCCGCGACGCTGTGCTTTTGAGCTGACATTCCTCTCTCCTTTCTCGACTCTCGTCGTACGTTAAAAGCTATCAACAAAACACCTGTCGGGGGCTACAAGGATTTAGGACCAGAGGAGGCCATTCAGCCCCTTGAGCCTGTTACCATAGGAACAGGAGGAGGCCATTCAGCCCCACGAGTCTGTTACCATAGGAACAGGAGGAGGCCATTCAGCCCCATGAGCCTGTTACCATAGGAACAGGAGGAGGCCATTTAGCCCCTCGAGCCTGTTACCATAGGAACAGGCGGAGGCCATTCAGCCCCACGAGCCTGTTACCATAGGAACAGGAGGAGGCCATTCAGCCCCTCGAACCTGTTACCATAGGAACAGGAGGAGGCCATTCAGCCCCTCGAGCCTGTTACCATAGGAACAGGAGGAGGCCATTCAGCCCCACGAGCCTGTTACCATAGGAACAGGAGGAGGCCATTCAGCTCCTCGAGCCTGTTACCATAGGAACAGGAGGAGGCCATTCAGCCCCTCGAGCCTGTTACCATAGGAACAGGAGGAGGCCATTCAGCCCCTCGAGCCTGTTACCATAGGAACAGGAGGAGGCCATTCAGCCCCACGAGCCTGTTACCATAGGAACAGGAGGAGGCCATTCAGCCCCTCGAGCCTGTTACCATAGGAACAGAAGGAGGCCATTCAGCTCCTCGAGCCTGTTACCATAGGAACAGGAGGAGGCCATTCAGCCCCTCGAACCTGTTACCATAGAAACAGGAGGAGGCCATTCAGCCCCTCGAACCTGTTACCATAGGAACAGGAGGAGGCCATTCAGCCCCATGAGCCTGTTACCATAGGAACAGGAGGAGGCCATTCAGCCCCTCGAGCCTGTTACACAGGAACAGGAGGAGGCCATTCAGCCCCTCGAGCCTGTTCCGCCATTTAATTCGATCGTGGATGATCTGTACCTTAACTCCATCAACCCGCCTTGGTTCCCTATCCCGTAAAAATCTATCAATCTCAATACTGAGATTTTCAATTGACCCCCAGCCTAAACAGCGTTTTTGGGGGAGAGAGTTCCAGATTCCCACGACCCTTTGTGTGCTTCCTGATTTTAAGGTTATGCCCCCTTGTTCTGGACTCCCCCCACCAGAGGAAATAGTTTCGCTCCATCTACCCTATCATATCCTTTCATCATCTTAAACACCTAAATTAGATCACCCCTTAATCTTCTATACTCGAGGGAATACAAGCCCAGTCTATACAACCTGTCCTCATAATTCAACTCTTTTAGCTCCACTGCACTGTACCCACTGTTCCTGGGTGTTCTTTATTTAGCTCCTTCACTGGCATTTTACCAGAGAGCCCTTGTACCAAGTGAAGTTACCTTTGAGCGTTTATTATTCATCTGACTGCTTAAAAATAATTCGGTTTTACGTTCATGTCAAATTGCATCTGTACATGTGTTCAGCAATCATCAAACATCATCCAGGTGTGAAGTTGTATTGCACACTTAAAAATAACAGAAGACCAAAGTTAAATATAGACCAAAACTATACTATTGATCTATGAGGAATTCACGGTATGCAGGCCAGCTGGTATTTGGAGGAGTGACCACGCAGTGCACCCTGCCAGTGCAGACTTCACGAAATAGTGTATACATATGTATATACAATGTGTATAATATGTGTGTGTATATCTATGTGTGTGTATATCTATGTGTATATATATATATATATATATATATGCGTGTGTGTATATAAATGTATGTTTGTATGTATGTGTGTATATATAAATATTGTTAGGTTGGAATCTTACCAGCCCTGCGAGTGCGAGTTTGGAGGCGGGCCTGCTGTCAAAATGGCCGTGATCGGCAGCGGGCCGGAAGTCCGCTCTGAACCCGCGTCCTTGTGAATTTCCCAAGTGCCGGCTCTGCCTGCGGTTTGTAGACCCGGCAGTAAGCGGCATTGCAGATAATTGCGATAGTTAAGAAGCTGCTTAAAGCTATTTAAGCAGCAGTTTTCCAGGTCTTAACCATTTTACCAAGATTTTTACGAGGTTCCCGTCCGTTGTGGATCACGTCAGGGAAGTGTGTCGGGTTCTCAACAACTCTGGATTGGTTTGACTAGTTGACAACTGCAGAAGTGGTTTAAAAGCTACCATTTCACAACTGTTCAATTTCCAATCTCAGAAGCTGAAGCCTTCAGGATTTGGAATACACTTTTCAGCTTTATGATGGTTTGAAGTGTTTGCAGTGAGCTCTCTATCCAGTGTCACCTCCTTGGAGCAACCTCTCTCACCACTGACAGATCGCTTCTGTCATCTCAACTTCAGCTGCCATCGATTCCATCAGCATTGGTGCCCTTGAAAAAAATCTCACATTGGTGCTCAGAATCCCACCATGATCAGCCCCAACACCAGCAGCACCAGGCACACCAGCAGCATCACCAACAATACCAACTTTCTCCGCAATCACCTGATGCTGCACAGGACACAGGGCATCAGCACCCGACTACACTGCTGCCCGGGAGGCCAGGGATGGCCTCACCATGGCCACATTTACTTCACTTGAGGCTGTACACCCTGGCTGCTCCAGGTTGGCACCACCCCACACCAGCATCCCTACAATGCCCAAGCCATTCCCCTCACACTCATCACCATTGGGCGGGCTACCTTTATGGCTCACCATTCACTACAACTCAGTAAGCCACCTCAAAAGGTGGACACAAATCTGTCCAAGGACACACAGTGTTGAAAATATAGATTTCAATGTTTGACAACACATTAGCAGAAACTTTATATTAGCAAGTGTCTATCCTTGTATGTTGTTAGTTGGTATAATTGGACAAGGATGAGGGTGAGTGTGAAGGCTGGCTAGTGATCATCATAGGCAGTCCCTCGGAATCGAGGAAGACTTGCTTCCACTTTTAAAATGAGTCCTTAGGTGGCTGAACAGTCCAATATGAGAGCCACAGTCCCTGTCACAGGTGGGACAGATAGTCGTTGAGGGAAAGGGAGGGTGGGACTGGTTTGCCGCACGCTCCTTCCGCTGCCTGCGCTTGAGTTCTGCGTGTTCTCGGCGATGAGACTCGAGGTGCTCAGCGCCCTCCCAGATGCACGTCCTCCATTTAGGGCGGTCTTTGGCCAGGGACTCCCAGGTGTCGGTGGGGATGTTGCACTTTATCAGGGAGGCTTTGAGGGTGTCCTTGTAACGTTTCCTCTGCCCACCTTTGGCTCGTTTGCCATGAAGGGGTTCCAAGTAGAGCGCTTGCTTTGGGAGTCTCGTTTCTGGCATGCGGACAATGTGGCCTGCCCAGCGGAGCTGAGCAAGTGTGGTCAGTGCTTCAATGCTGGGGATGTTGGCCTGGTCGAGGACACTAACGTTGGTGCGTCTGTCCCCCCAGGGGATTTGTAGGATCTTGCGGAGACATCGTTGGTGGTATTTCTCCAGCGACTTGAGGTGTCATGGTCCATGTCTCTGAGCCATATAGGAGGGTGGGTATTACTACAGCCCTGTAGACTATGAGCTTGGTGGCAGATTTGAGGGCCTGGTCTTCGAACACTCTTTTACTCAGGCAGCGGAAGGTTGCACTGGCGCACTGGAGGCGGTGTTGAATCTCCTCATCAATATCTGCTTTTGTTGATAAGAGGCACCCGAGGTATGGGAAATGGTCCACGTTGTCCAGGGCCGCGCCGTAGATCTTGATGACTGGTGGGGCAGTGCTGTGTGGCGAGAACAGGCTGGTGGACTGATACGTCCTTACTATACAGTATAAATGCACACGAGGCCCATGCTTGAGAGAAGGTCAGTCTGTGACCTGTCCTTTATTCCTTAGCACTCAAGTGCAGGAAGTGGGTGGAGCTTCGCCTTTTATATCTGAAGGTCCAGGTTAGGAGTGTCTCCCACAAGTTCACCACCAAGTGGTCACTGTTCTCACAGTGTACAACTTAGGGCAGATTATACATGGGTTACGATGCTGGTTGAATACATGACATCACCTCTCCCCACAAAGTCTTATTGGAATCACAGGTTGAGTCTCTCTGGTGCTTTACGCTCTCTTGTAGAGCGCCTGAGTTGGGACTCCGGTTGTTGGGCGCTGGCCTGAGTGTCTGCTGTTTGCGGTGCCTCCGGCCTGTCCGGACTGCCCACAGTGACTGGGCTCTCCTCCCTTTGGTCCCTGTGTTCGGTCACCTGTGGAGGAGTGAACTCTATATTGTGTTCTTCCTCTGCTTCTTCTATGGGGTTGCTGAACCTCCTCTTTGTTTGATCCACATGTTTGCGGCAGATTTGTCCATTGGTAAGTTTAACTACCAGAATCCTATTTCCCTCTTTGGCAATGACAGTGCCTGCGAGCCATTTGGGCCCTGCAGCGTAGTTGAGGACAAAAACAGGGTCATTTACATCAATACATCGCGCCCTCGCATTCCTGTCATGGTAGTCATATTGTGACTGGCGCCTGCTCTCGACAATTTCTTTCATGGTGGGGTGTATAAGGGATAACAGGGTTTTGAGAGTCCTTTTCATTAGCAGCTCTGCAGGTGGAACCCCTGTGAGCGAGTGTGGTCGGGATCTGTCGGCCAACAGGAAGCGTGATAAGCGTCTTTGTAGGGAACCCCCTTGGATTCTGAGCATCCCCTGTTTGATTATCTGCACTGCTCGTTCCGCCTGGCCGTTTGAGGCTGACTTGAATGGTGCCATTCTGACATGGTTAATTCCATTGCCTGCCATGAAGTCCTGGAATTCAGTGCTTGTGAAGCACGGGCCATTGTCGCTGACCAAGATGTCCGGTAGACCGTGGGCGGCGAACATTGCCCGTAGACTTTCTACCGTGGCAGAGGATGTGCTTGAATTTAAAATGTCACACTCGATCCATTTGCAGCAGGCGTCTACTACAACCAAAAATATTTTTCCCATGAAAGGACCTGCGCAGTCCACATGGATGCGTGACCAAGGCTTGGCGGGCCATGGCCAAGGGCTAAGGGGGGCTTCCCTGGGCGCATTGCCCAGCTGGGCACACATGTTGCACCTGCGAACACAAAGTTCCAGATCTGCGTCTATCCCTGGCCACCAAACGTGTGACCTGGCAATTGCCTTCATTATGACAATGCCCGGGTGCTCATTGTGGAGTTCTCTGATGAACACCTCTCTGCCCATCTGGGGCATGACTACGCGGTTTCCCCACAGTAGGCAATCGGCCTGAATTGAGAGTTCATCCCTGCGCCTGTGAAATGCTTTAAATTCATCAGGGCATGCCCTGTACGTGGCTGCCCAGTCCCCATTCAGGACACATTTCTTGACTAGAGACAATAGCAGGTCTCTATTTGTCCAGCCTTTAATCTGACGGGCTGTCACGGGTGAGCCTTCGCTTCTGAAAGCTTCAACAGACATGACCATCATAGCAGCATGCTCGGTAGCCCCCTCAGTGGTGGCTAGTGGGAGCCTGCTGAGTGCATCGGTGCAGTTTTCGGTGCCCGGTCTGTGCCGAATTGTGTAGTCATAGGCAGCTAACGTGAGTGCCCACCTCTGTATGCGGGCCGATGCGTTTGCATTTGTGGCCTTGTTGTCGGCCAAAAGGGACGTTAGGGGTTTGTGATCTGTCTCCAGCTCAAATTTCCTGCCAAACAGGTACTGGTGCATTTTCTTTACCGCATATACACATGCGAGCGCCTCCTTTTCTACCATCCCGTAGCCCCTTTCTGCCTGGGACAGACTTCTGGAGGCATAAGCTACCGGCTGTAACTGACCCTTGGCATTGACATGCTGCAACACACACCTGACACCATAGGACGACGCATCGCACGTTAACATAAGTTTCTTACATGGGTCATGTAGCATTAACAGATTGTTGGAACATAACAAATTGTGTGCTCTATTAAAAGCCCTTTCCTGGCTGTCCCCCCAGACCCATTCGCGGCCTTTGCATAGGATCACGTGTAGCGGCTCCAGCAGTGTGCTCAATTTGGGAAGAAAGTTACCAAAATAGTTCAGGAGCCCCAGGAACGAACGCAGCTCCGTCGTGTTACGGGGTCTGGGTGCTCTCTGGATCACTTCCGTCTTGGACGGAGCAGGGCTAATCCTGTCTGCTGCTACCCTCATCCCCAGGAATTCTACCTCTGGAGCTAGGAAGATGCACTTCGCCTTTTTCAGGCGCAGCCCTACCCGGTCCAGTCTGCGTAGCACCTCCTCCAGATTGTGGAGGTGTTCTTCAGTATCGTGACCCGTGATGAGGATGTCGTCCTGAAAAACCACCGTCCCTGGAATCGACTTGAGGAGGCTTTCCATATTTCGTTGGAAGATCGCGGCAGCCAAGCGAATCCCGAACGGACATCTGTTGTACTCAAACAAGCCCGGATAGCGTTGCAAAGAAGTCCTCCGCTCTCGGTAGCGGGTACTGGTCTTGGAGTGACACCCGATTGATGGTGGCCTTGTAATCACCACATATCCTGACCGACCCATCTGCCTTGAGCACCAGCACAATCGGGCTCGCCCAGTCACTGAATTCGACTGGCGAGATGATGCCTTCCCTCAGCAGGCAGTCCAATTTGCCTTCTATCTTTTCCCACATCACGTACGGCACCGCTCTGGCCTTGTGGTGTACTGGCCTGGAGTCCGGGTTTATGTGAATCACTACCTTGGTCCCCATGAAAGTGCCAATGCCGGGTTGAAATAATGAGTCAAATTTGTCCAGGATCTGTGAGCATGATACTCGCTCCACAGAAGAAATTGCATTGACATCACCCCATTTCCAGTTCATGACAGCAAGCCAACTCCTCCCCAGTAGTGCGGGACTGTCCCCCGGGACAACCCAGAGCGGCAACCTGTTCTCCGAATCTTTGTGGGTCACGACTACCGTGGCGCTGTCTAGCACCGGAATGATCTCCTTTGTGTATGTCCGTAGCTGTGCGTCAATCGGCGATAATTTTGGCCTCCTGGCGTTGGACGCCCACAACTTTTCGAACTGTTTGATACCCATCAGGGACTGGCTGGCACCCGTGTCTAACTCCATTGATACTGGGATGCCATTGAGGAGCACTTTCATCATTATCGGTGGCGTTCTGGTGTATGAACTATATACGTGCTCCACATGAACTCGCTGAACTTCAGCTTCCAGCGATTTCCCCCAGCGTTCATTTCTGCAATTTCTGCAGGTATTTTGCTCATCTCTGTAAACTCCGGCTGAGTGTGTGCCTCCACGCCTCCAACATGAGCTGCTGTTGGAAACAAAAGGTCCCTTGCCAGTCGATCGTCCCTGACTGCCCCTGTTATTGTCCTTGAGTGCGCCATTAACAGGTGTTGATGGCCCCATTACTGGCCGCATTGTCCCTTGCAATGTCGTGAATCGCTGTTCAACTTGCCATTGTCTCTGTCGAACTCCCCCTCTGGGTTCGACTACATGTTGGGGCATGCCCGATTGCCCTTGTCTGCCTGGAGAACTGGGTGCTGCTTTAACAATGTTGAATCTCTGTCCCAACCATTCCTTAACACAGTACCTCTCGTCTGCTCTGCTCATGGCCATGCTCCCAGTTTCTCGTCGCCATTGATACGTCCTTACTATACAGTATAAATGTACACGAGGCCCATGCTTGAGAGAAGGTCAGTCTGTGACCGGTCCTTTATTTCTTAGCACTCAAGTGCAGGAAGTGGGTGGAGCTTCCCCTTTTATATCTGAAGGTCCAGGTTTGGAGTGTCTCCCACAAGTTCACCACCTAGTGGTCATTGTTCTCACAGTGCACAACTTAGGTCAGATTATACATGGGTTACATTGCTGGTTGAATACATGACATGGACGACCTTTGTTTTATGGATGTTTAGCGTAAGGCCCATGCTTTCATACACCTCAGTAAATACATGAGATGGGGATGTGACAATGTAGATAGAGAGGGATGGGTGGAGGTGCAAGGTAACTTGGTGTGAGTAAGGATATACAGGAGTAGGGTAGGGAAGGCAGAGTGATGGGGATGTGATGAGTGGCACAGCAGGATGAGGTTGAGTGTGACTTTGCAGTAACGTTTTGTGATCTACTGAGATCATTGAAAGGTTTGCACCACTGCAGCCTGGTCCTCCTGAAGACATTCTTGCTTGTGTTCTCCTGTGCAATGTGCAACCAGGCTGCGTTGGTCTCCTAGCAAGGTCCCTTCCGCCCATGGGAAGGGAAGAGACCATCCCTGTGTGCAGTGACTCCCTCCATAAGCATATGGGGGAGTCACGGGAGAGCCTGGGTGCAGCTGAGCACCTCTATGCTGATTGTCAGTGTTTGCAGCACCTCAATGCTGCAGAACACTGACAGCACAACTGTCAAAATGTATGTGTGCGCGGGCTCTTTCAGGAAACCGGCTGATGACACGTCATCGAATGACATCATCAGACCCACTTCCTTTTGGAGGAAAAGCAATGTGTGAGGAGGATACAAAAAATCTGCAAAAGAACATAGACAGGCTAAGTGAGTGGGCAAAAATTTGGCAGATGGAGTATAATGTCGGAAAGTGTGAGGTCATGCACTTTGGCAGAAAAAAAAATCGAAGAGCAAGTTATTATTTAAATGGAGAAAGATTGCAAAGTGCTGCAGTACAGCGGGATCTGGGGGTACTTGTACATGAAACACAAAAGGTTAGTATGCAGGTGCAGCATGTGATCAGGAGGGCCAATGGTATCTTGGGCTTTATTGCAAAGGGGATAGAGTATAAAAGCAGGGAAGTCTTACTACAGCTATATAAGGTATTGGTGAGGCCACACCTGGAATACTGTGTGCAGTTTTTGTTTCCATATTTACAAAAGGATATACTTGCTTTGGAAGAAGTTCAGAGAAGGTTCACTAGGTTGATTCCGGAGATGAGGGCGTTGACTTATGAGGAAAGGTTGAGTAGGTTGGGCCTCTACTCATTGGAATTCAGAAGAATGAGAGGTGATCTTATCAAAACGTATAAGATTATGAGGGGGCTTGACAAGATGGATGCAGAGAGGATGTTCCCATTGATGAGGGAGACTAGAACTAGAGGGCATGATCTTAGAATAAGGAGCTGCCCATTTAAAACAGAGATGAGGAGAAATTTCTTCTCTCAGAGGGTTGTAAATCTGTGATATTCGCTGCCTTGGAGAGCTGTGGAAACTGGGACATTGAATAAATTTAAGACAGACATAGGCAGTTTCTTAAATGATAAGGGGATAAGGGGTTACGGGGAGCGGGCGGGAAAGTGGAGCTGAGTCCATGATCAGATCAGCCATGATCTTATTGAATGGCGGAGCAGGCTCGAGGGGCCGTATAGCCTACTCCTGCTCCTATTTCTTATGTTGTTAAGTTCTTATGACATGGAGCCAGGAGCGGGGTTGCAGCCCGCCTCAGACATCACCGCCTCTCTCCCACCTCGGTAGGAAAAAATTGAGCCCTATATGTATGTATGTATATATGTGTGTATATAAATGTATGTGTGGGTATAAAATGTATAGTAAAAGTGACATCTAAAATTGCAACGAAAAAAGACTCATAAATTTTTTTCTTTTACCTATCCAAAATGTAACTACATCAGCCAGACTATCTGGTTAGTCGTCATTTTTGACCAATGGACTTCTTACTGCCCTCATATGGCATTCCTCTGTCCATTGCTTTAGTGCAGGCACCAATCATTTTATTTTAAATAGTGTCGGGCTGTAGTATCCATTGTGTTACACTTTTGCCCATTGGTCACTTCTAGCGTGCTATCGATAATGCCTGTCATTTGACCTCCGACCTCCGCGACCTCACCCAAGACCCTCGTGTGTGAGTCTATACCATGAGTGCTTGGGTGCTAGTCAGCTTCACAGGCGAGCCTGAGTCTAGACTCACCCAGACACAAGTGGTTCCCAACAAGCTAGTCACCAGTATTTCTTTCCCTCCCTGATCAGGGATGACGAGGCCAATCGGAGCATCCCGACGGCCAACGCAGGGTGAGGCCAGCTAAAAGAGCACAGACCAGGGATCCTGGTCTGCACAGCTCAGCACTATACCATGCAGTCCATTAAGCCATTCGTCCCTCAAGAATGTATTTTACAGGATAGATGACTGCTTTTCAAAACAAGAAAGTCAGTGTTCGAAATCACGAGGGGTCTCGACAGAGTAGATGGAAAGACTTACATTTATATAGCACCTTTCATGACCACCAGATGTCTCAAAGCGCTTTACAGCCAATGAAGTATTTTTGGAGTAGTAGTCACTGTTGTAATGTAGGAAATGCAGCAGCCAATTTGCACACTAGCAAGCTCCTGCCAGGGCAACTCTGCTCTTCTTCAAAATAGTGTCCATTTGAGAGAGCAGACAGGATCTCAGTTTAACATCTCATCTGAAAAGCAACACTTCTGACAGTGCAGTGCTCCCTCAGCACTGTACTGCCAGCTTAGTCTTCTTTGTGCTCAAGACTCTGGAGTGGGACTTGAACCCACAACTGTTCCTCACTTCAGAGACAAGAGTGCTACCCACTGAGCCACATAGAAGGAAACCGTTCCCATTGGTGGAAGAGTCGAGAACCAGAGGACACAGATTTAAGGCGATGGGCAGAAGAACCAAAGGCGACGTGAGGGAAAACTTTTTTTACCCAGCGAGTGGTTAGGATCTGGAATGCACGGCCTGAGAGGGTGGTGGAGGCAGACTCAATCGTGGCTTTCAAAGGGGAGTTGGATACGTATCTGAAGGAAAAAATTTGCAGGGCTACGGGAAAAGGGTGAGGGAGTGAGACGAGCTGAGACGCTCTTGCAGAGAGCCGGCACGGGCTCGACGGGGCGAATGGCCTCCTTCTATGCTGCAACTCTTCTATGATTCTATGATCTTGTATTTTCGTTAAAATATTTGCCAGCACTGTGACATTTGTTTCGTGAATTTCTGCGGCTTAAAAGGGGGGGAAAGCGTTCAAATGATGTACTGTTCCTTTAAATGAGCAAACGCTGTTAAAGTGTACGGCAAGATATCGGAGTAGATCTTAAAGAAAGAAATGACGAAATGACAACCACAAATATGACCAACTGGCCAGTGAGTGATTGCACAACACAATACGCCCTTTAAACACTGAGTTTTCCTGGCACAGTGTCGAAAACAAATCTGTTTTTCATCACGTAACATCGACAACACAGATATTCAGTACAGCTGTCACACTGGATCTTAGAAAGTGGGGGGAGTGGGGGGGGTGGTGTGGCGTGGGGGAGATGGACCCGAAATAGTTGTTTTGCAGATGTTCTGGCCTCCTGCCAATGGATTAGTTGCTTGGCAACAACATATCTGCTCCTGTTCGTTAGATAAGCACTTTTTGCTCAGGTTAAGATTATTATAAGTTAAATATCTTAAAAAGTCTGCCCGTTCATAATGGACTAATATTTTTATGGTCTAATATGGGCACTGTTATCCTGCAGTGTTTGATCACAATACATAATTCATGGATCCCTACCAAAGAAAAAAACCATTACTAAAACATCCTGGTTATCCCCGGTGTCTTGGCCAATATTTATCCCTCAATCAAAAAAACAGATTATCTGGTAATTATCACATTGCTGTTTGTGGGAGCTTGCTGTGCGCAAATTGGCTGCCGCGTTTCCCACATTACAAAAGCACTTCGTTGGCTGTAAAGCGCTTTGAGACGTCCGGTGGTCGTGAAAGGCGCTATATAAATCCAAGTCTTTTTTTCAAATCTAGCCTAAATAGATGAAAGTTTCCTCTCTCTTCCAACTGAAGGGTCTATGCAAAAGAAGCTTGATCAGTCTGAAGCCAGTTCCTAGTAGACAGGAGTGCACAGCAGGGGGGTATGGTAGCATAATGGTTATGTTACTGAACTAATAATCTTGAAACATGAGTTCAAATTCTACCATTGCAGCTGGGGAATTTAAATTCAGGTAATTACATTTTAAAAATCTGGTGACCATGTAATTATCGAATTGTTCTAAAAACCCGTCTGGTTTACTAATGTCCTTTAGGAAACAAAATCTGCTGTCCTTACCCGGTCTGCCCTACATGTATGACTCGGGGTTGACTCTTAACTGCCCCCTGAAATGGTGGTCTTCTCAAGGGCAATTAGGGATTGGCAATAAATGCTGGCCTTGGTGGCGATGCCCACATCCAATGAATAAAGAAAAATAATCCATTCTTATACATTGTCATGCTCACTGGCTGGTGTGGGGAGTGGAAAAAGTCACACTGATTTACCTCCTCTGAGGGTAAGGCTGAGTTGTTAGGGCAATGTTGAAGTGTTGGATGACCTGCACAATAACTTGATGCGGGAGTGCTGGAGGCCAACGTACAAAATGTGGAAAAGCGTTTTGCCTTCCTGCAGGAAACGGAAAGAACTCGCCCATTCCAACCTTTTTATTTTTATAAAGGCAGCTTCATTGAGACGGGTTGCTTGATTTGGGATTTTAGTTCATTCTGTAATGCACATAAATCTAATTAGATGGTGCTAAAGTGCGTTGGAAGTTAGGGCAAAAGGCCGATCCGAATAATGTGATTTTACATGGATTTTGAATTGGAAAATATTTCACAGTAAAAGAGAACTTTACTACTCTACCTCTCACATAATGGTGTAATGTTCCATTACAAATGATTATACAAACACTGCTTTGGTCAATTCTCTTCTTCGTCCTTAGCTCCAAATACGCTATCCTACACACTCCTCCTCCCGGCATCCTCACTGTGTTGAAATCAAGACTTATCTAACTCATTATTTTGCTCGATTTAAAAATTCTCCTCCTTGTTTACAAATCCCTTCATGGCCTCGCCCCTCCCTATCTCTGTAATCTTCTCCAGCCCTACAAACCCCCGAGATGTCTGCGCTCCTCTAATTCTGCCGTCTGAGCATCCCTGATTATAATCGCTCAACCATCGGTGGCCGTGCCTTCTGTTGCCTGGGCCCCGAGCTCTGGAACTCCCTGCCTAAACCTCTCTACCTCTCTTTTCTCCTTCAAGATGCTCCTTAAAACATTCCTCTTTGACCAAGCTTTTGGTCATCTGCGCTAATTTCTCCTTATGCGGCTCGGTGTCAAATTTATCAAATTTATCAAATTGTCTGATTAACACTGCTGCGACGCGCCTTAGGACGTTTTACTACATTAAAGGCGCTATATAAATACAAGTTGTTGTTGTTGCTTAACCTCAAAACAATACAGCTCCTCACCTCCCTCAGTCTTCTCGTTCGACAATCTACAAGCTTTTAAACCCAAGTTTGGTGTCACTTAACCAATACCTCTTGCTTCACCTCATCTTCTTCCCTTGGCAGGTCCTGCACCATAGACCTTAGAGAGAGTTCAAAGGTACAATCCAGTGTTAAGATTCAGTTGCACTTGTCGTAATCCCTTAACTGGGTTTAGGTATTTCACCAGCTCGGCCAAGCATAGCCTGGAAGTATTAAATAGAAGTGAATAGGAATTGAAACCCTGTACTTGGACCAGTGCTGAAAGTTCCAGCCTCGGACATTGAATACCTAGTTTGAGATTGATATCAAATGCAATTTAGAACAAGATTGTAACCCATTGAGTTATCGCCACATCTCTACTCCTTCCATCATATTAGCGCTGCTTTTCCACTGACCTCATTCATCTCGGAAGGTGCAACAGGAGCTTTTGCACCATCGCCTTCAATTCTCACCCCCGCCTCCCCCCGCCCACGCTACCTTTTCTTTGCCCTAAGATGAAGTCTTCGAATCTTCTACCATGCGGTGATCGGACTGCTGAGAACTAGTGAAACATGCTCACTGGGAAACCTAGGTTTGACTGGATTTGACCTGAGGCTTCAACATGAGAGTTTGCCATAAGAGCTACTGTTTACCCAACACAAAAAAAACCTATGGTCAAATGCATCCTCTTAGTGCAAATGTAATGTATGCAAGGTTGTATCCGGCTGTCCCGGCCCACAGTTTTCTCGCACTCCCCTTCAGTACTGTCATGAAGAGATGGCACCTTATACTGCAGGATATTCCCAGGGGTGCTTGAAGTCCTCCAATACCTTGCCCAACTTCCTGTTCTTCAAGCTTGAGCTTGGACAGTGAGTGTTGGCAGGCTATTCCACCTTGAGAGGCCTCACCACAGAGCTTGCTCCCGTCCCGGTGCAATCCTCACACACTTGCGCTTTCCGCTATGATGCCATAGATTGGACCTGTTCTCTCTGGAGTTTAGAAGAATGAGAGGTGATCTCATTGAAACATGTAAGATTCTGAGGGGGATTGACAGCGTAGATGCAGAGAGGTTGTTTCCCCCTGGCTGGGGAGTCAAGAACTAGGGGGCACAGTCTCAGGATAAGTGGTCGGCCTTTTAAGACTGATGAGGAGGAATTTCTTCACTCAGAGGGTTGTAAATCTTTGGAATTCTCTGCCCCAGAGAGCTGTGGATCCCTTTTACAGAAATGGGCAGTGCATTTATCAGCTGAGGCACCTGGAGAGGCAGATTTTTAGCATTGAACCCGATTTTGACTTCGTCAATCAGCCTTCAAACTCTGGTTCGTCTTCTGATAACGCAGTGTGGATGTGTGCAGAGCATGTGTGTATGTTGGCGGATTACTACCTGCGTATTACTGTGTCCAATTGTCGAGGTATGTCTGCTTGTGTACCTGTCTACCAGGCGTTCCTTGGTAACCGCCACTCCTTACTGCTCCTTTCTGTTTGTTTTCCTAGCGCACAGTTCAGAAAAATGCCAAGTACGTCTGCCTCGCAAATAAAGACTGTCCCGTGGATAAACGGCGACGCAACCGATGCCAATTTTGCCGCTTTCAGAAATGCCTTGCCGTGGGCATGGTCAAAGAAGGTAAGCATTTGGATGATTCTGGAGATAGGAACTGTTGTTGCTCAGCCGGCATTCCATTCATCACCACCCGCCTCGCAGGACAAGCTAACATTCGTAATCTAATTCTAGTCACCCAGTGCAATGCACACTATAGAAGGGTACAAAAATAAGGTGTGTTTGCCCTTTAGAACGCAAGTCACATCTTTACATATTCCCTTGGGGTATTCTTGCAATGGGGAAGTAACAGTTTCAGAAGTTACCGCCGCCCCTCCTCCCACCCCTTACCATCATCTGTTCAACTTTGTCCCGCATGCCTCTCTCGTAAATTAATGATTTATGCTTTGGTGGTTCACTTTCAATAATAAGTGTACTCATCAGAGACAAAGATATTCAAAGACCAGGGTCACCATAATCATGTTGGTAGGTATGGGGAAAAGGCTACACGCTGATGGATTTGCAGCAGATGGATTTGATATTAGTAACCAGAAAAGCACTGGTGAGGCCAAACCATTGAGCTAGGCACCCTGAAGATAGGAACAGGAGTAGGCCCCTCGAGCTTGTTCTGCCATTCAATCAGATGATGGCTGATCTGTAACTTAACTCTATCTATCCGCCTTGGTTCCATATCCCTTAATACCCTTACCGAACAATAATCTATCAATCTCAGGGGGTCGAAATTGGGTTTTATACGCTGCCCATTACCGCACGCGGGAGGTGGCTAACGGCAAAGGCCTACCGTCGTCAGTAAGCGGCGTCGACGCCTCACCCTAAATTCAGTCGGCTCTTTGGCAGAGGCGCCAAGAGGCAACGCTGGTCCGGCTAATGCCACCCGCGTGGTGAGGTCATCCTGCGTACAACTCCTCTTTGACGCCTCTGTCGCGACATTTGCTTTGTACGGCTGCCGTAACAGGAGGCCGTACAGCCCGAGAAAAGTGGTGGTTAAAGAGCGGATCTCGGGCGGAATCGCCCAGAAAGGAAGGTAAGTTTTTCTCTCTATTTACTTCTGCATGTTTTCAATAGTTTTCAGAGTGGGGTAGTGTGTGTGGGGATCGGAGAAGTTTCAGTTATTTTTTTTGTTCTTTCCGGTTTTTTTTCCAGCGCGGCGGCAGCCTCCCGTGGGGAAATTCAGTCGGCCTCCTGAGCTCCCACCCGAGGACGAGTGTGCAACGACACTTTTTAGCGCTGCGCTCTCATCTTTGGGCGTAAAAGCTGAATTTAGGACTTTGAGGCTGCGCCTAATTGCTCGGCACTAAAATCATCACTCAGACACCGCCTCAAAAACGGCGGGACCCAATTTCAACCCCTCAGTATTTAAATTTTCAGTTGATCCCCAGCCTCGACAGCATTTTGGGGGAGAGAGTTCCAGATTCCCACTACCCTTTATGTGAAGAAGTGCTTCCTGACATCACCCCTGAGCGGCCTGGCTCTAATCTTAAGGTTATGTCTCCTTTTTTTGGACTCTTCCCCCCACCAGAGGAAATAGTTTCTCTCGATTGTAGTGTATTTTCTTCATGGGTTCTTTGCTTAAGAATTCATAGCAACACATTGCTATTAAGAACTAGTTGGTTTATTAACAAAGGTTTAACAATCACACTACACATTACCGGTTCATCCACCAGGCTCACAACTGCATACCTCATCGTGGATTCACCGAACCCAACATTTGAGTGGATGGATTTGCAGCAAATGGATTTGATATTAGTAACCAGAAAAGCACTGGCGAGGCCAAACCATTGAGCTAGGCACCCTGAAGATAGGAACAGGAGTAGGCCCCTCGAGCTTGTTCCGCCATTCAATCAGATGATGGCTGATCTGTGCCTTGGCTCCACATCCTTTAATACCCTTAATATTGAGTCTTGTGAACATCATGTGACTGGCGAAGCCACTCACAATGCAACAGCTCTACAAACATGTGGGCATACTCACAAGTGCATACATTACATCGATCAACCCTACCAATTCCTTTAATCATCTTAAACACCGTGATTGGATAACATTTGTAAGTGCTTATTAGCATGAAGGAATAAAGCCATTGGATTCGGATCTTTTCCTACAGGTTACTTATGGCTACCTGTAGACGTGTATGCAACTTTAAGCTTGCTCCTTAGCAGTAACACGTGATCTATGAACTTATAGAAAAAATAGTTTGTTACGAGCTCGAAGGAGCAATGTGATGGTTGTACTGTAGTTTCCACAATGACAATACTTTTTCTTACGTCTTTGAACTGCTCAAAACTGAACGTTGTCACTGTGATAATCCTGGTGGACTCACAAGCCTATCATCATTTTAAGATTTCCTCCTCCCTAACTGGCCTCATCTTTACATTCAGGGTCTGTCTTACGGCCCTTTGAAAGACCCTTCTAACCCTTAGAAATGACCAGTTTGTACAAAGCAGAGGACACAGGATTGCTTTATAAACGCATTAAGTGTCGGCCCACTAATATGGCCAATGGTAATTTCTAGTTTTTAATGGTAATTTTATTTCCAGTCACCTCCCCACTGTCAGTCTTTTGATCTCTTCGCTTGTCCCCTAGCTTTTTCTGCTGGCAGGGATGGTTCAGGTATTGCAAATTCCAGAGTTCAGAGCTGATGAAAGAGAAAGCAGAAGCCAATGGAAGGAGTTCTTCGTGGCGCACGGAGGGTGAATGATAAAGGACCGGGATTTTTCTTCTGTGTGTGTGTTGTGACACACTGTACTAAACAGCGGGATTTCTGTCAGATGTGGTTAGTTAGAACCAATGGGCGATTGAAGAGCCAGTCAGTACACACCTTTAATAGGAGAACCGAGCCACTTGCTCACCATCCCAATGGCCACTTAACAGAGCGCATAAAGGGTGCAAAATGCAACAGTCTGGCTGCGCACAGTTCGATTCGTATTGCTCGTCGAGGCAAGATAGCACACAAGAAAAGCTCACGTCAGGTTATGACAGATGGTTTGAGGGGGCAGCAAAAGGCTCTCTTCAGGTCCAAAGGACATGCCACAAATAAGGACCAAATACAGCGGGCATTGGGAGACGATCATCAAAAGGGTCAGCACTCCTCACCCCAGTTGGAAGAGCTTTGCACGAGGAGGTGTCTAACCTGACGCAAAGGGGTAAGGTAAGAATCGTATGTGAATTAACTGGATATGTCACAAGTGGTTTGAAAGCTACTTTTTTGGCTAACATTAAAAGGAGAATTATTAGACTGAATTCATCAAGTAAGGTCCAAAGGCGACATGAAGAAAAGCATTTTTATGCAGCGAGTGGTTAGGATCTGGACTGCACGGCCTGAGAGGGTGGTGGAGGCAGACTCAATCGCGGCTTTCAAAAGGGAGTTGGATAAATACCTGAAGGAAAACTTTTGCAGGGCTACGGGGAAAGGGCAGGGGAGTGGGACTAGCTGAGGTGCTCTTGCAGAGAGCCGGCATGGGCTCGACGGGCCGAATGGCCTCCTTCCTTGCCGTAACCATTCCATGATTCTATGATTCTAATATCGTGGAAATGAAGCTCAAAGGAAAATTGTTCTGAAATGAGATAACAGGCTAAAAGAGGGAGTTAACGGTTGCAAAGATATATGGCAAAATATCCGTACGCAAGCCAAGCACTGTCAGTAAGAATGTAACCAGTCACATCTCAGAAAAAGAAAGATTTGGGTTTATATTGGGTCTTTCACGACCACCGGACATCTCAAAGCACTTTACAGCCAATGAAGTACTTTTCAAGTGTAGTCACTGTTGTAATGTGGGCAATGCGGCAGCCAATTTGCGCACAGCAAGCTCCCACAAACAGCAAAATGATAATCGACCAGATCAACTGTTTTTTTTGTTTATGTTGATTGAGAGATAAATATTGGCCAGGACACCCTGCTCTTCTTCGATGTAGTGCCACGGGATCTTTTACGTCCACTTGAGAGGGCAGACGGTGCCTCGGTTTAACGTCTCATCTGAAAGGCGGCACCTCCTCAGTACTGCACTGGGAGTGTCAGCCTGGATTTTTGTGCTCAAGTCCCTGGAGTGGGACCTGAACCCACAACCTTCTGACTCAGAGGCGAGAGTGCTACCCACTGAGCCACAGCTGACAGAAGTGCAGCAAACTGTATTGTACCATCTATGATATCAGACAGACTATGCCTCACGCATAAATTCTCGGGGCACAGTGTGTCCTTATTCAATGGATACTGGTCTTCCCCTTGCGAAAGAAGGTGGCCCTTGATAGGAGAGAGTGCTGGCGGACTGGCGATAGTTCTCAACAGAAAAAAATAGTCCTTTGCCAGCTCGGAGGCGGCCACTGTTGACATTAAAGGCAGGGTGACCACAGAGGGCACAGGGGACTCCGAGGTTGGAGGAGGTGACTAAGCTCCTGGTGTATGCGGTTATATTCACACACTACCTCAAAACGCAGAGATTGAACATGTCCGTCGTGTAGTGGTTATGTTACTCGATCTATAAACCAGAGGCCTGGACTAACAGTCGGCATGGTTCAAATCACACCATTTGAGAATTGAATTCCGTTTTTCAAGAATCTGGAAATAAAAAGCTGTTATCAGCAAAAGTGACTATGAAGCTGTCGCATTGTCATACAAACCCAACTGGTTCAATAATGTCCTTTAGGGAAGGAAACCTGCTGTCCTTACCTGGTCTGGCCTACATGTGATTCCAGTACCACAACAACATGGTTGATTATTAATTACCCTCTGAAATGGCCTAGCAAACTACTCGGTTGTTTGAGACGGGCAATAAATGTCGGCCTTGTCAGTGACCCCTAAATAACCCGAGAATAACTGAAAAAATATCTGGCCAACACGCATTGACACTGCGACAACAATATGGGAAACAATGGCCCAGAAATCCCTGTTTCTTCTTCCCGCGGGCGTGCACCTAAAAATAGGACTAAAGATGCGCACTTACCTTTTGCACTTACCCGCCAGAGATTCCGGACTCGAGGCTTCCTCTTCTTGCGCAACGGAGCGCGTTCACGTTGGGACGTCCGCAGGAGTCACGCGGGCCCGTGGGCCAATCACGGTAAAGTATTTTCTCATTCATAGTAATAGGAGTTTCGTAAATGTGAAACTCCTATTACTATGAATGAGAAACACCCCCAAACACCCAAACATTACATAAAACATTAAAAAAACACCTCACATAAATACACTAATAAAAATTAAAGTTGATAGAAATGTTTTGTAAAGAAAAAAAAATTGCTGTTTTTTAAAAAAATTTTAATTATGGTTTAAAATAAAATTGCCTGAGTGGGTAGGGTTTTTAACATAAATATGTATTTTTAAATGTTATTTTAATATGTTCTTGATATGTTTTTAAACTCTTACGCTGGTAAAAGTAGGCTATGCACCTGCTTTCACCAGGCCCAAGAGTTTTAAGGACATTCGCAGGGCAAGAGATGGGCAAATAGCTCAATCTGTGCCATGGGGATGTCCTCGCTCCCGAGATGCGGGAGATCTGTTAAGCCAGGAACTTGACAGATCGGAAAAGCCGCTTTTCAGCGCATGCGCATTGCGCGCCGAAAACCAGCTTTTCCGATGCCTTCCCGGGTCCGTAGATACTCCGTACAGACCCGGGGAGGCTGGAATTTCTGGGCCATGGTCCATGTTCTCACTTGTTATGAATTGGGCTCTCTCAGATACTTCTTCTCCTGCCCAACAGAAATGCCAGCTCCCCGAGGCTCCCTCTGAACCGAAGGCTGACTTTATGCACAAGGTAATCTGGGATAGTGTAGCCCTTGCCAAACAATAAACCCCTTCTGTTGTTGATAAGTTCATTGAAATTAGGACCAGCCGTCTCATGCTCTCCAGGTCCCGTCAATAAGTGGACAAACAGCATCTTGGCAGACTGTGTATCGTAGACTTCCACCGTAAATCAAGTTGTGAAGGAGTAGAATGAATCAGAAGCAAGAACATTAGATTCCAGTAAACGCACGTTTGGCTTCTCACTAGTCTTCTAAACGCACCCCCCATCCCCCGCCCCACCACCCCACCCCACTTCAAAAGTGATAAATGTTACTTCCCGTAACTTCGAACACACTTCTGTGTGGTAAAGCTCCAATGAGAACGCGGAGCTTCATGGATGGCTTCTGCCAGTCACAGTTGCCTGATGAGTGAAAGTTAGCGAACAACAATTATACCCCACTTCTTTGCTTTGAAGCTCAAATTGAGACAAAGAAGCATCAAAGAGAAGGTATATTTCATAATTGAACACAGCTATCACTCACAGTAGGATTTAAAAACATCAGGCTGGTTTCCCAGAAACTGGTTTCCAGACACCCACGCCCTTCAGAACAAAGCCAATTTTTGCTTTGCAGGAGTCACAGATGGGATAGACTATCACAAGGGTTTGGCTTTGTCTCTCTCTCCCATCCAGATGATCAATATTAAATGTTTCTGTCTCTTCTATGAGGACGTGGCAGTTAATACCTGTTAATTGGTCTACCAAGAAAGAGGTGACTCAATCCCCTTTTGAATTGACATCAATTTGTGCGGCGAAATGCATTTTTGGCATCCGCCCAGACAGTTTGCTTCTAGCCGGCAGTAAACAACTTACCAGTTGGCGAACGAGCAAGATTTTATACAGAAATATAAAAGATACTACAGTCGCTCATGGTTAGAAACAAGACAGATCTCTGGTCTGTTTGTATGTCATCTTCTCTCATCGCTGAAGTACCAAAACCCATGGAGAAGTAAGCTAGCTCCTCCGATCTACCAGTTGCAGCTCAACACGCTGTGTCATCAACATGACTTGAACCAAGCACCAGCTGCTTTGGAAGATATTTTGTGAGGTTCAGGAGGCACAGAGTGAGTCGTGGATCACGGGGTAGCTCAGGAAGGGCTGTCCGTTGCTGAGCGGAGGTGCAACAGGGGTGACTGATCCTTTGCTTTGCTTCAGCGTGCTGGCCCCATAGGGAAAACCTACGAATAGAGGATGCCCTATGCCAAGGGACTGTACGTGAATCGCTTGTTTCCTTGTGACGTATGATGGAAGCTGCTCCTTGAAGCATGGGGGCATCTTGCACCCACTTATATACGGCAGTTCTGAGAGAAACAGTTCTGCTGACTGCCATTGAGCAGCAAGCAACATCAGTGGCACCTGCAGGGAAGACTTCAGCCATGGAGATAGTTGGAGCATCACTCACAAAGGCTTCCACTGATGTCGAACTCTAAAACTCAAGCCACGATAAAGGCTGGCATCCACGTGCTTGGGAGGCACAATCAGGACAACCAGGAGAAAGGGATGCGGAGACCCCATCGAAACGCAGTGGTCTGTGCTCGCAGAGATTGATGGCCTGTGTCAGGTCTTCACCATCATCATCATAGGCAGCCCCTCGGAATCGAGGAAGACTTGCTTCCACTCCCAAAGTGAGTTCTTTGGTGGCTGAACAGTCCAATACGAGAGCCACAGACCCTGTTACAGGTGGTACAGACATTCGTCAAGGGAAGGGATGGGTGGCATATACAGTCAATGTATTCACTGAGGCATATGAAAGCATGGGCCTTACGCTTAACATCCGTAAGACAAAAGTCCTCCACCAGCCTGTCCCCGTCGCACAGCACTGCCCTCCAATCATCAAGATTCACGGCGCGGCCCTCGACAATGTGAATCATTTGTCATATCTCGGGAGCCTCTTATCAACCAAGGCAGACATTGATGCGGAGATTCAACATCACTTCCAGTGAGCCAGTGCAGCCTTCAGCCTTCTGAGGAAAAGAGTATTTGAAGACCAGGCCCTCAAATCTACCAGGTCTTCACCACTACCACACACGCAGCAGGTTGAACAGGTTCCCACTGGTTCTGTAGTTTAGTTCTACTCCAGCGGGGAGCTTATTGACTGTGAGGTGGAGCATGGCAGCATTGAAGCACTGACCACACTTGATCAGCTCCGTTGTGCAGGCCACATCGTTCGCATGCCAGACACGAGACTCCCAAAGCAAGTGCACTACTCGGAACTCCTTCACGGCAAACGAGCCAAAGGTGGGCAGAGGAAACGTTACAGGGACACCCTCAAAGCCTCCATGATAAAGTGCAACATCCCCACCGACACCTGGGGGTCCCTGGCCAAAGACCGCCCTAAGTGGAGGAAGTGCATCTGGGAGGGCGCTGAGCACCTCGAGTCTCATCGCCGAGAGCATGCAGAAACCAAGCGCAGGCAGCGGAAAGAGCGTGCGGCAAACCTGTCCCACCCACCCTTTCCCTCAACGTCTATCTGTCCCACCTGTGACAGGGACTGTGGCTCTCATATTGGACTGTTCAGCCACCTAAGAAGTCATTTTAAGAGTGGAAGCAAGTCTTCCTCAATACCGAGGGACTGCCTATGATGATGACAGCATAACAGGAGCAGGGGGCTGGCTCGTAAACGGTGCTAATCCCTTGCCATCACTCACCTCTGGACAAAAGAAACACCCCCCTGAAGGTAAGCAGCCCACACCCACACACCCACACACACATACAGCCAAAACATTTCCAGCATGCATGCAGATCCTGCTGGTTTTTAATTACATAGAAGGAACAGGCATTTCAATCAGAAGAAGACCATGAGAACATCTTGCAGCAAGCCACCATGACCTAATGGGACCACACAATAGTCCTTCAAACACAGTCTTTACATGCACTGTTGCATAGATAAAAGCACTTCACTTTCAAATTGACATCATTATTTCTTTTGGACTGCGCTCTTCAGAAAATCACATTTAGGAATGGTAGCACAGTATGTAGAGATGACAGGGAATAGCAGGTATACTAACGAACTAGGATAGTCAAGCTGTGAAACTTGCACTGTTAACTTGTAAGGGCCTCAAAGGAAGAATTTCTCAACGAGAGCCTGATGCACCAGTTTTACCTCTTGTACTGGCTGCTCGGCTGCTGGTGGATTCTGTTCTCCATCGTCCTCCTCTTACATGGCTTGTTGCTGCTCCTGAGCATCCTCCGTGTCACACCGGTGTCCATAGCGCTTTCTCTTATTTGGAAGGAGGAGAGCATGCCAGGGGATCTCAGAGATGCCCTAATCATGACCATCTTCAAGAAAAGTGACAAGCCCGATTGCGGTAATTACAGAGGAGTTTCCCTGTTATCTGCCACAGGGAAAGTCATTGCAAGAATTCTCTTCACTCACCTTCTCCCTGTGGCTGAAGAACTCCTCCCAGAGTCGCAATGCGGTTTTCGCCCACTGAGAGGCACAATGGACATAATCTTCACCGCCCGGCAGATACAAGAGAAATGCAGGGAACAACACCAACCGCTGTACATGGCCTTTGACCTCACAAAGGCCTTTGACACTATCAACCGTGAGGGATTATGGAGCGTCCTCCTCAAATTCGGCTGCCCTCAAAAGTTTGTCATCATCCTCCGCCTGCTTCACGATGACATGCAAGCCGTGATCCTGACCAACGGATCTACCACAGATCCAATACACGTGTGGACCAGGGTCAAGCAAGGCTGCGTCAACGCACCAACCCTCTTCTCGACCTTCCTTGCTGCAATGCTCCATCTTACCCTCAGTAAGCTCCCCGCTGGAGTGGAGCTAATCTACAGAACAAACGGGAAACTGTTCAACCTCCGTCGCCTCCAGTCCAGATCCAAGGCATCCCATCCTCTGTCATTGAATTACAGTATGCAGAGAACGCTTGAGTCTGCGCACACTCGGAGGTCGAACTCCAAACCATCGTCGACACCTTCACCGAAGCGTACGAGAATATGGGCCTGACACTAAACATCCATCAGACAAAGGTCCTCTACCAACCTGCCCCCGCAACACAGCACTGCCCTCCCCGGTTATCAAGATCCATGTCGAGGCCTTGAACAACGTGGACCATTTTCCATACCTCGGGAGCTGACTGTCAACAAGGGCAGACATCGACGACGAGGTCCAACACCGCCTTCAGTGCGCCAGTGCAGCCTTCGGTCACCTGAGGAAGAGAGTGTTTGAAGACCAGGATCTCAAATCCGGCACCAAGCTCATGGTCTGCAGAGCAGTGGTGATACCCGCCCTCCTATATGGCTCAGAGACATGAACTATGTACAGCAGGCACCTCAAAGCACCGGAGAATTACCACCAATGCTACCTCCGCAAGATCCTGAAAATCCATTGGCAAGATGGGCGTACCAACATCTGTGTTCTCACTCAGCATCGAAGCACTGACCACGTTCGATCAGCTCGGTTGGGCGGGCCACATCGTCCGCATGCCCGATATTAGACGCCCAAAACAAGCGCTCTACTCAGAGTGCTGACACGGACCACATTGTCCGCATGAGACTCCCAAAGCAAGGGCTCTACTCGGAACTCCTACACGGCAAGCAAGCCCCAGGAGGGCAGAGGAAACGCTTCAAGGATACCCTCAAAGCCTCCTTGAAAAAGTGCAACATCCCCACTGACACCTGGGAGTCCCTGGCCCAAGACCACCCTAAGTGGAGGAAGGGCATCTGGGAAGGTGGCGAGCACCTCGAGTCTCATCGCCGGGAGCATGCAGAAATCAAGCACAGACAGCACCCCTCCCACCCGTCCATCCAACCACCGTCTGCCCCACCTTTATCAGAGACTGTAGATCCGCATTGGACTCATCAGTCACCTGAGAACTCATAGTAGTGTGGAAGCAAGTCACCTTCGACTCCGAGGGACTGCCTAAGAAGGAGAATCCATAGCGCTACTCGGCAGTGTACAGCACTGTTATTCTGCCGATTCTCTCTGGAGCCTCCCTGGTCCAGCCGTGTGACTCATTGCTTCAACACC
This sequence comes from Pristiophorus japonicus, assembly GCF_044704955.1. Taxonomy (NCBI): domain Eukaryota; kingdom Metazoa; phylum Chordata; class Chondrichthyes; family Pristiophoridae; genus Pristiophorus; species Pristiophorus japonicus. Next base: position 22,952,117 of record NC_092010.1, read on the forward strand.
CCAAACGTCTGCTCTCTGATTGTTCTGCTTGACTTCTTGATCTTGCCCCTTGATGGGTATGGGGGCTTGCACCAGCCATGTGCTGGTGTCATCAACCATGCTAGCCGCAGGCCTTCCCAGAACAAATATTGCAACCTATCTTGGCCTTCAACGTATTGGAGCACATAGCACCCACTTGTGTACGGCCATGGAGAAACTGTTCTGCAGACTGCCATTGAGGAGCAAGCAACATCAGTGGCATCTGCAGGGAAGACTTCAGCCATGGAGATAGTTGGAGCATCTCTCACGACTGTTATGCTGCATGCATGTTCGCGGTGACGAGCTGACACAGGCCACCAATCTCTGCGTGCACAGACCACGGTGTGTCAGAGCAGTATGAGAAGCTCCTTTAGAAACACGCACAACTCTCTGTCGGTACTCTGTGTTTGCATATTTAGGAAGTCATCATTATTTCTGGTGATGAAAGGAGTAGCACTGTGTACAGATGCGCTGCTGGCTGCCTGAGTGCAGTCTCTGGCACCCTGTACCCAGGAGATGACACAATCTTGGCAAGGATGGGTCTGTCTCTCCTGTTGGTGCCGCAGTTCATGATTCAACGCATCCGGTTATGATGCACTAGGACATTTGTGACCTATTTAATGCAGCGGTGAGCAGTAGTCTAGTTCCTGCAGGTGCTGGCCATCGGCTTTTATGTCACGGGGTCTGTGACATAAAAATTAGCGGCCAACATTGCTTTCGGATGTTGATCTGTGGCTACAGCTCTCATTCTTTCAGACGCCGGGGTTCAGTGATTGCGCCCGTTGCAGCACTGTGAGCTGCGTTGTAGCTGGGTTGTGCATGGTAATCCTGCTGCATGCTGGGTCCACCTGGGATGCCTTATGCACTCTCTGATTTCCTTGGCTTAACTCTGCTTGTCCTACCCATCCAGCAAGTCTATCAGTGTAACACTAGATGCTGGACCTATGCTGTTCTGGGCACAGAAGACCTCTCCCTTCACTAGATTCTGTTGTATATCTGCTGCATTGCAAGACAACCACAAGAACTTGCAATTATATTGTTTTATTGACTACTCCAACGCACTCCTGGCTGGCCTCCCACATTCTACCCTACGTAAACTAGGAGTGATCCAAACTCTGCCCGTGTCCTAACTCGCACCAAGTCCCGCTCACTTATCACCCTTGTGCTCGCTGACCTACATTGGCTCCCGGTTAAGCAACGCCTCGATTTCAAAATTCTCATCCTTGTTTTCAAATCCCTCCATGGCCCTCGCCCCTCCCTATCTCTGTAATCTCCTCCAGCCCCACAACCCCCCGCGATACCTGCGCTCCTCTAATTCTGCCCTCTTGAGCATCCCTGATTATAATCACTCAACCATCGATGGCCGTGCCTTCAGCTGCCGAGGCCCCAAGCTCTGGAACTCCCTGCCTAAACCTCTCCACCTCTCGACCTCTCTTTCCTCCTTCAAGACGCTCCTTAAAACCTATTTCTTTGACCAAACTTTAGGTCACCTGCGCTAATTTTTTCTTATGTGGCTCAGTGTCAAATTTTGTGTCTCATAATACTCCCGTGAAGCGCTTTGGGACGTTTCGCTACATTAAAGGCGCTATATAAATACAAGTTGTTGTTGTTGTAGTACCTTTAACATTGTAAAACATCTCACGATGCTACACATAGGCATAATCAGACACAAATGGATGCCAAGCCAAAGAAGGAGATACGAGGAAAGTTAAAGCTTGGTCAAAGCGGTTGGTTTTAAAGAAGAGCTTAAAGGGGGAGAGTGAGGTGGAGAGGCAGAAAGGATTAGGGAGGGAATTCGAGAGGTTAGGGCCCAGACGGCTGAAGTGATAGCCACCAATGGTGCAGCAAATGGAATGGGTGGATAAGAAGCCAGGGTTGGAGAAACGCAGAGTTCTCGGAGGGTTGTAGGGCTGGAGAAGTGTACAGAGCTCGGGAGGGGAGGGATTTGAACACAAAGATGAGAATTTTAAATTGGTGGTGTTGGGGGAACGGGAGCCAATTTAAGTAGCAAGTACAGGGGTGATGGGTGAGCGGAACTAGGTGCTGGATAGGATATGGGCAGCAGAGTTTTGGATGAGCTCAAGTTTATGGAGGGTGGAGGATGGGAGGCCAACCAGAAAAGCATCGGAGTAGTCGAGTCTGGAGGTGACAAAGGCATGGATGAGGGTTTCAGCAGCAGCTGAGGTAGGGGCGGAGACGGGTGATGGTACACAGTGATGGTAGGTGGCCTTTGTGATGGAGAGGATATGGGGTCAGAAACACAGCTCAGCTGTATAGCATGCCGAGCTCCAGTTCAGCCTGAGACAATGGCTGGGGAGGGGCCACAGACTCAGTGGTAAGGGGACACAATTTGTGGCAGGGGCTGAAAGCAACGGCTTCGATCTTCCCAGGAGGAAATTGCAACTTGTCCGAGATTGGATGTCGGAAGAGCAGTTTGACAACACAGAGGCAGAGGAGGGGTCGCGAGCAGCAGTGAAGAGATGGCGTTGGGTGTCATCCGCGTGCATGTGGGAACTGACCACATGTATTTGGAAGATGTTGCCAGAGGGCAGCATGTAGATGAGGAAGAGGAAGGGGGCCGAGGATAGATCTTTGGGGGACTCTTGGGGGCTGGAATACAAGGGGGTGGGAGTTTTGCCACTACAAAGTTCTGGTTAGACTGCGTTGGAGCACTGGGTTCCGTTCTGGGCACTGCATCTCAGGAAGGACATATTAGGCTTGGAGAGGGAGCAGCGCAGATTCACCAGACTGATACCGGGGCTAAAAGGGTTACATTTTGAGGATAGGCTGCTCAGATTAGGCTTGTATTCCCTTGAGTATTGAAGATTAAGGGGTGATCTAATGGAGGTGTTTAGGATGATTTAAGTCGTTGATCGGATAGACAGAGAAAAACTATTTCCTCTGGTGGGAGGGGAGTCCAGAACAAGGGGGCATAACCTTAAAATTAGAGCCAGGCCGTTCAGGGATGATGTCAGGAAGCGCTTCTCCACACAAAGGGCAGTGGGAATCTGGAACTCTCTCCCCCAAAATGCTGTTGAGACTGGAGATCAATTAAAAATGTCAAAAGTGAGTTTTACAGATTTATGTTGGGTAAGGGTATTGAGGGTTCCGGAACCAAGGCGGGCCGATGGAGTTAAGATACAGATCGGCCATGATCGCATTGAATGGAGGAACCGGTTCGAGGGGCTGAATGGCCTCCTCTTGTTGGGATGGGGTGGAAAGAGAAACCATTGCTGGAGATGCTCTGGCTATGATTGGATGGGTAAGAATGGAACCAAACGCGGGCTGGTCAACTGCGAAGAGGCGGTGAAGGAGGATGAATGGTGTGGTCGACTGTGTCAAAGGCTGCAGAAAGGGATTTGATTGGCGTCGTCTCAGTCCTGTGGCAGGGGTAGATACCTAATCGGAGGGTGGTCATTCTGAAGGGAAATACAGAGAGGCGTGGTAACTGTTGATCCGCTGGAAGAGTCTAAGGCGCTAATGGTGTGTAGGGTGAGTGGGACGAGAAGGAGCTTGGCGAGGTTTGCCCTCAGCAGGTGGGCTGGGTGGGAAGGTCGGCGAGAAAGAAGGGTGAGGCAGTTGGGGTTGCTGCTCATAAGGAACAGTGATGGGTGCCTCGATGGGCCCTTTGGAGAGTACCATGAGAGGACAGAGGGTAGCTGTGGGCTTATCCAAGGGAGGTTCAAGCCAGGGACAGCTGGAAAGTGAGTAGGAAGGTAGAACAGCAGCGATGGATTGGGATAGAGATTGTGAGGGATGCAAAATACCCAAGTGACATGTCTGGGTGATAGGAAGGAGAGGACATGGGAGATAAGGCACCAAGAGGCCAAGAGTAAAACGGGGGATGAAAGTAATGGGCTCGGTTCAACAGCAGTAGCAAAAATGGGCATGCGAATGGACACAGAGGGAAATCAGGTTGCGTTGGCATCGGGGATTAGGAAAGACTTGTTCTGGTTCTAAGCAGTTAGGTGACGATATGAGAGAGCCCAAAGTTAGACTCTGAGGTCCAGTGGTGGTGGTATGTAGTTGACTTAGAACATAAGAAATAGGATCAGGAATAGGCCATTTGGCCCCTCGAGCCTGCTCCACCGTTTAATAAGATCATGGCTGATCTGATCATGGACTCAGCTCCACTTCCCTGCCTGATCCCCATAACCCTTTACTCCCTTATCATTCAAAAATCTATCTATCGCCACATTAAATATATTCAATGACCCAGCCTCCACAGCTCCCTGGGGCAGAGAATTCCATGGATTCCTGACCCTCTGAGAGAAGAAATTCCTTCTCATCTCAGTTCTAAATGGGCGACCCCTTATTCTGAAACTATGCCCCCTGGTTCGAGATTCCCCCACGAGGGGAAACATCCTCTCTGCATCTACCCTGTCGAGCCCCCTCAGTATCTTATACGTTTCAATAAGATCACCTCTCATTCTTCCAAATTCCAATGGGTATTGGCCCACCCTGCTCAACCTTTCTTCACCGGTGCCGATTTTAACTCTTGGGCGGCCGGCCAGGTGCCCGTCCATTCCAGCACTAGTAGGCAAGTTGGAGCCAGCTTGGAGCACCGATGAACCAATGTCCAGGTTCGGGGACAGTTGTGAAGGGGGAGTGAATCCACGAGCTGTTTGAGGAGCAGAGTATCAGTGGGTACGCTGTTCCCTGCTGAAACTCTGCCTGCTCCGCTCTGTTGCTATAGCGGCAGCCTTTATTGGATGTAAACAAGCGCAGAAAGTCAAGCCAAAGAATTGCTAGATAACAAGGCCTAAAGAAGCAGCAAAAATAGACTGGCCTCGGGTCTGTGTGCAACTGTTTTGTAACGCCAATTTATGTGCATGAGTTTTACAAGAGGCGCTGGAAGTGGACGAACACATCGCTTGCGTAAACTCTCAAAATTCCTCTCTGTTAACGCTTACTTTGTGCATCCGCTATCTTCAATGGCGAGATACACTTCTCGGCCTAAGAGGCTTAAAACCAACTCTAACTTTTTTTTAATCTTCCAGTGGTCCGCACAGACAGCCTGAAAGGTCGTAGAGGTCGTCTTCCATCCAAACCAAAGAATGTTCAAGAAGCCACGCCTTCAAATGCTCCAGTTAGTCTCATCACAACACTGGTCAGGGCACATATTGATTCCAACCCAATCATGTCCAATCTAGATTATTCCAAGGTAAATATGAGGAAAAAACAGTTGAGAGGTTAAAAAAAAATGTTTGTATCGGGCGGGGGGCTGGTGAGAAGGAGGCAGCATATAACCAATAATACATTTGCAATGACATTTGGATATATGTATATGCAATTGCCAGCTTGCAATCCAGTGAAATTCTTCGGACTTATTTGCCAATCACTGGGCCGATTTTAACTCTTGGGCGGCCGGCCAGTTGCTCGTCCATTCCAGCAGCGGAGAGACCACAGCCAATTTTTAGGCCCGGGCCCAATTTAAATCAAACCGGCAAGCTGCGGGCACCTTCGGGCGGCCCTGAGGCCGCCCAGGCAGCAGCCAGGTAAGTCCTGGTTGGGAGGTGTTGCCCGGGGCAACAGCGGCACAAGTTATTTTTGTGGGGCCACAAACATCATTTCAAACTTACTTTGGCGGGGCCTCTTTGGCTCTAGCGCCAGTATACGGCTCCGACTAGTTCTGGCAATCTGGGTCCTTTGTACGTCATCTTTTTTGGTCTATTTTGAGAAGCTTTAAGTGGGCACAAAAAGGCTTCTTTCTTATGTAGGCCCCGCCTCCCTCCCTTACGACACGCCATTCACCAGCCAGGAGGCTGTTTGCTTATTGGGAATTCCACCCCGAGCCACTTTCTCCAAACGATTTACTTGAAACGGCGGCAAATGTGTCGCTAACATTCACGTAATAGTTAGCGCGCACGGGCGCAAAGGATCAGAAGGCAGCAAATATGCAGCTCTGCGCGAAAAAAAAAGAAATGCCTGGCGCCAACTTCACTTGTGCGAGTGTGAAATTTGCGTTCAGAAATGATTTGAGTAATCACTTCTACATCGCCTGTCCAGCTCTGGAATAAATGCAATCAGAAAGCAGCATGCATTTTCTGTCTAATTAGACTTTCAGCCAATTTGCAAAGTTGGAAATTTGCTTGCAAGTCCAATGCTCTGTTGAAAGCTTCGCAGAGAAACCCCAGTTTGTACCAAATGAATGATGACATTCCTTGTTTTTTCTTTGTTACTTATTTTTAAAAATGCTATAATTGTTCTGTGCAAAATAAATATTCTCCGGTTGATTTAAAATGTCTGGTACAGTTTCAGGAATCCAGCACTTATCAGTCAGAGGAGGATGAGACAGGTGACATCCGACAGTTTTATGAATTACTGGCAGGTTCGATGGAAATGATACGCAAGTGGGCGGAGAAGATCTCAGGGTTTAGTGCTTTGCCCAAGGAAGATCAGGATCTACTGCTGGAATCCGCCTTCTTAGAGGTATTCATCCTCAGGTTGGCCTACAGGTAGGTAACTTCACCCAGCAACCCCATCTGTCAGTACTTCATTTTATTAAAGCACTTTTGCCCCCATTTGTTCTCTCCTCTCCTGAAGACAATGAATTATGTTGGTGTACAGTTTCACGATAACATCATCCCCCCTGTACTGAGTGCTTCTTCTGAGTGTTAAAGAAATAACTTGCATTTATATAGCACCTTTCACCACCTCAGGACATCCCAAAGCCCTTCACAACCAACAAAGTACTTTTGAAGTGTAGTCACTGTTGTAATGCAGGAAATTGAGGCATCCAATTTGCGCACAGCAAGCTCCCACAAACAGCAATGACCGGATAATCTGTTAGCAGGCTATTCGATGATGGGAGACATTAAGGCTGATCCCAATCCTGTTCTCAACCAACGTGCATATACACACTCTTCCAGTCATGGGATAACAATCAGGAATGGGCGTGGCTGGTTTGATTTCTAGCCCCTCCCCAACCCAGGACCGCCGAGGCCAGCTATCCAAATGCCTGGCTCATCATTTTCAGTGTTGTTGCCAAATTGTGTTGCATCGCTCTTTTTTACATCTTCAATTCCAATTAAACATGCTCTGGATGAAGAGATGCAAAGAGCATAAGTGACACTCAATCCTGATATTGTCAACAGAACAGTCCAAGAAATTACAGTGGAGTGAATAATATGCCGTTGCTTGGCCGAGAAATCCCAGTTTGCAGCAAATAGATATTCCTGCAAATAGCAGTGTGCCTTGCGAGAAATCGCAGTAAAACTATCCTGAAGTTACCTCTGTCGGTGTGAAATTAATTCTGGATTGAAGGGAAGTATCCAGTGTGATTTATTTTATCCTCCTTATTCTTTAGTCCAAGGCAGGCAGGAAGATTGGCTTCCTTGAACCTAGTACAACTCTGTTGAGATATTGTGTTGACATGTTGCTTGCAGGTCCAACCCTGACGAAGGCAAGCTCATCTTCTGCAATGGCATTGTCCTCCACCGCCAGCAGTGTGTGCGCGGCTTCGGTGAATGGATTGACTCCATCATTGACTTCTCCTCCACCCTGCAACGGATGAAGATCGACATGTCCAGCTTCTCCTGCCTTGCGGCATTGGTTGTCATCACCGGTGAGTTCCTCCTGTCCCCTTTTCCCATGGATTCAGATGGCACCACTCTGCCTCTGGTCCAATAGAAAATAAGAACATAAGAAATAGGAGCAGGAGTAGGCCATTGGGCCCCTCGAGCCTGCTCCGCCATTCAATAATATCATGGCTGATCTGATCTTGGGCTCAGCTCCACTTCCCCGCCCGCTCCCCATAACCCTTGACGCCCTTATCGTTCAAAAATCTGTCTATCTCCGCCTTAAATATATTCAATGGCCCAGCCTCCACAGCTCTGTGTGGCAGAGAATTCCAAAGATTCACGACCCTCTGAGAGAAGAAATTCCTCCTCATCTCCGTTTTAAATCGGCGACGCCTTATTCTGAAACTATGCCCCCTCGTTCTAGATTCTCCCATGAGGGGAAACATCCTCTCTGCATCTACCTTGTCGAGCCCCCTCCGAATCTTATACCTTTCAATAAGATCACCTCTCATTCTTCTAAACTAAATGAGTATAGGCCCAACCTGCTCAACCTTTCTTCATAAGTCAACCCCTTCATCTCTGGTGAACCTTCTCTGAATAGAGCGCGAGCCCAAGCTTCAGTCCACAAATCTTTCCATCCGGCCAACATTGCACATGGAAACCATAAAGGGGCGTTTTTATCAGAAGTTTCTGGTTTGAAGCCCACGTCGGTTTGATGCCTATTAGAGATGTAGAGGCTGAAGGGAAATTCTGGACCATCAGTTTTATATATGTCCTTCCTCGCGACCGCAATCAATGTACTTTCACACAATTACTCACTGATTGTCCTCTAGACATGCAACAAAAAGGAGGTCATCGCTGAACCAACTTCTCTCCCGGAGTTGCCAGTGGCAGCGCTCGGGAGATTCCCGCCTGAAAACGGGAGGGTTGGGAGCTCTACTACCCGGTCTGGCCTATACATGACTTCAGCCCCACACTATATCGTTGGCTCTTAATAAACTCTGCTTTCTAAAGTGACCAAGCAAAAACAATTTTGGGGTAACTATGGACCATGCAATAAATGTCTCCTTGCCCGCATCACCAGCAACCCGAGATGAAATAATTAAAGACAAATGTAACTTGATTGGTTTTTGCATTCTCCTCTTTAGTTTTCTTATCCTTTTCTGTATCCCTAGGTCTAGTACTGTTCTCCAACTATGAGGACCGGCCTCCAGGCCTCTTCTCCCAGGGCCTCTATCTGTGACGGAACTTCATAGATAGCGGCCAGAGAGAAGACTCTCCCCAGTGAATGAGGGGGCCGAGAGAGAGTAGGCAGTGAGTGGAGAACCTTGCAAGCAATCTGCTTATCCATTCTCTCTCTCGCTCTAGATTTAATTAAAAAAACATATCTTCATGCAAGAGAGAGAACAACTTCTTTCACATGGGCCCAAATGATCCTTGGCTTTAAAGTTTTGAATTACTGTCTGTAGTTTTGCATCCATTTCTGAAAATTAATTTCATGGTCTGTATTGGCTTTTGCGATATTTCAGACCGGCACGGCTTAAAAGAACCCAAGAAAGTTGAAGATTTGCAGACCAAGATTATAACTTGTCTGAAAGACCACGTCACATCCAGTGCAGGCGAGCAGATCCGGCCAAACTACTTATCCAAGCTTTTGGGCAAGCTACCTGAACTCTGTACCCTTTGCACACAAGGACTACAGCGCATTTTCTACCTGAAGCTTGCCGACCTGGTTCCTCCACCTGCCATTGTCGATAAACTATTCCTGGACACTTTACCTTTCTAGAAAAGCTGCCAAGCTACATGCCTGTGGAACTGGACCCCAGCCATCATATTTGATGTTGCAGTACGAGCAGGGAGTCAAACTTACACTGGAACCAGTTTAAAATTGAATTGCTTCAGGAATTGGACAAGTATGCTATGCGCTAGTTGGGTTTGCTGTTTTTCAAAATGCTGTACTTATTTTATTCAGCATACAGATTGTTGGGAAAAAAAAAGTCTCTTTTGCTACATTGCAGTTTTGACAATTCAATCTAATCATAGAGCTTTGACACACTTGTGAGACCAGACGCTCTCGGAGAAGATGACAGTACTGGTTAGAGGTACTCTCTCCCTCTGCCCCCATATTGTCATGGCCCGGAATCCTAAACTCAAAACAATGTGGTGACATTTTTGTGTTGCACATTCTTGTGGTCTTCAACATCAAAAGAGTTAAAAACGAGGGTCGAGAAACATTGGGGCAGATGTGTTTTAAAAAAAATAATGAGATCAAGACTGAATTTATTTCAGTGATCCGCTATTAAAGAAATCGGTTCTTTGAAGGCCAGTCCTGGACAGTAGAGACTGAGAAGCCGGAAGTGTGACAGACTAAACCTTGTAATGTGTCCCTGACATATTCTGCATGGATATTTCACACTATGGTTTAGTCAATACTCAAGATTAACACAGCCCTGACTGGAAGCTCTGAAGGCAAATATCTGCAGTTGAGAAGACTACACTCATGCAATATGGCACAAATTATTGGTATTAACTTGGATGTTTTAAAAGGTTCACTTTTGCTAAGTGTTGTTAATACTCCTAGACCCAAGAGTGGATAAACTTGACTTCGTAGTACCCCCTTATAGGAAAGTTTTGAGACTTGTGTATGATAGAATTATGGAAATACACGGCACAGAAGGGAGGTCATTCAGCTCATTGAGCAAAGCCCATTGTACCAATGGAAACAGCATTTTTCTGTGGTGAGGAGGAGGGGAGGGGGGGTAATCTATGATTTCTTTCATGAATCCACTTATTATCAGTTGGCTCCTTAGCTATAACACCAAAATGGTATTGGTAACATCCACCTTTTGGATACTTACATGGGCTGTGAGCATTTTCAAGTGACTATTCCTGGCTTCAGCTTATGGTCACCCATATGACAAAAGGTTCCAATCAATTGGTCTATTGACTGGTGGACCTTGTGAGGGAGCAAGGGTGAAAGAGATATATAGTACTGTTATGGCTTGGGCATAATTGTCTGAATTTATCCTATATAGAGAGCATTATGACTGGGAATAACATGTTTTTATCTCACATGGGGAGCACTGAATCAATTGTAGTACTTAGCATGTCTGATGCCATAATGAAATGTGTAAATTTTGTATAGGTTAAAAACCATAGACTATATTTACAGTGCCTTACCAGTCATTATGTACAGAAGGTGCTTGATTCTGATGTTGCCAGGAAATGGTGTAACTCATTGCACATTGTGTTGTCATGCAGTTGAGTCCCCATCTGTAAACTTTTAAGGCTTTGCAAGGCTGGTTTCTTCTGCTCCTGCATCTGGACCTCACATTGGGGCAGCTCAAGTACTGAGGGACACCTGCACTTCGAGACTTTAACCAGGCTTCAAATGTAGACTGTATTTGCAATGTAGGAGAAAATGTAAGATGTTGTTGCAAAATGCATATACTTTTCTATTGTTAATATATATTTTTAAACCAACTTTTTTCAATGTTAGGATAAGAAGATGTCCCTTCTCGTTCAATGTAAAGAAAAACCTGTCCACTTGGGAAGAAGATTCTCCAGTTGTCACATCTACTCTATGCACAAATTAAGCGGCTCATTTGTGGAGTTTGTGCTAATAAAGCTTTTGTCTGCTCCAGCACTGCTCCTAAACTGCCTTCCTGATATAGTGCACATTCACAAACACTCGCAGCGCTAAAAGGTCCAATGGGGGAAACCTCGCGCAAAAATGATGCCGCCTTGAATTTCTCACGTACATGTGCAATAAAAGCTGGTGCTAGAGCAGCTAAGGATGCCAGCAGAAACGCACCCTGTTTCTGTCTGCGGGACAATGTGAGTATAGCGCCCAGTGTAGCATTGGCACGGGTCTCGGGAGAAACTAATGGGACTAAAAGCCGACAAATCCCCCCGGAAGTGATGACCAACATCCTAGGGTTCTAAACGAGGTGGCTACAGAGATAGTGGGTGCGTTGGCTTTGATCTTCCAACATTCCCTAAATTCTGGAATGGTCCCCGCAGATCGGAAGTGAGCAAATGTAACACCGCTATTCAAGAAAGCAAAGAAAACAGGGAACTACAGGCCAGTTAGCCTGACATCAGTAGTACGGAACATGCTAGAATCTATTATTAAGGACGTGGTAACAGGGCACTTAGAAAATCATAATATGATTAGGCAGAGTCAACACGGATTTGTGAAAAATAAATCATATTTGGCAAATCTGTTAGAGGTTTTTGAGGTTGCAACTAGCAGGGTAGAGAAGGGGGAACCAGTGGATGTAGTGTATTTGGATTTTCAAAAAGCATTCGATAAGGTGCCACACAAGAGGTTATTGCACAAAATTAAGGCTCATGGGATTAGGGGTAATATACTAGCAAGAATTGAGGATTGGTTAACAGACAGAAAACAGAGTAGGAATAAACGGGTCATTTTCAGGTTGGCAGGCTAACTAGTGGGGTACCACAAGGATCAGTGCTTGGACCTCGGCTATTTACAATCTATATCAATGATTTGGATGAGGGGACCAAGTGTAATGTATTCAAGTTTGCGGACGATATAAAGCTAGGTGGGAATGTAAGTTCTGAGGAGGATGAAAAGAGGCTGCAAAGGGATATAGACAGGCTAAGTGAGTGGGCAAGAACATGGCAAATGGAATATAATGTGGAGAAATGTGAAGTTATCCACTTTGGTAGGAAAACTAGAAAAGCAGAATATTTTTTAAACGGTGAGAGATTGGGAAATGTTGGTGTTCAGAGGGACCTGGGTGTCCTTGTACACCAATTACTGAAAGTTAACATGCAGGTACAGCAAGTAATTAGGAAAGCAAATGGTATGTTAACCTTTATTACAAAAGGATTGGAGTATAAGAGTTAAGAAGTTTTACTGCAATTAGGGCCCTGGTGAGACCACACCTGGAGTACTGTGTACAGTTTGGGTCTCCTTACCTAAGGAAGGATACACTTGCCACAGAGGGAGTGCAACGAAGGTTCACCAGACTGATTCCTGGGATGAGGAGAGATTAAGTAGACTAGGCCTAAATTCCCTAGAATTTAGAAGAATGAGAGGTGATCTCAGTGAAATGTATAAAGTTCATATAGGGCTTGACAGGGTAGATGCAGGGAGGATGTTTCCCCCAGGCTGGAGAGTCTAGAACCAGGGGTCACAGTCTCAGAATAAGGGATCGGCCATTTAGGACTGAGATGAGGAGAAATTTCTTCACTCAGAGGATGGTGAATCTTTGGAATTCTCTACCCCAGAGGACTGTGGAGGGTCAGTCGTTGAGTATATTCAAGACTGAGATCGATAGATTTTTGCATAATAAGGGAATCAAGGGATAAGGAGATCGGGCGGGAAGGTGAAGTTGAGGTAGAAGATCAGCCATGATCTTACTGAATGGTGGAGCAGACTCGAGGGGCCAAATGGCCTACTCCTGCTTCTATTTCTTATGTCCTTAGAGAAGCACGGACTGCAGGAGATGCCATCCAAGAAGAGTCAGGGGAACGAAGAAGGTGACCCAGTGCCCCATGCAATGAACAGCCCTTAGAGAGGATCAGTACCAGAGGAGACTTCGGGTCAGCTGGCATGTTAGAGAACAAGACACCCCCGCCCCCACCAGCCAGATGCAGTCCACCATCTACACTGCACCTACCAGCAGCAATGAACGTTATTGCGGTCCTCAATGACTATGCCAAAGGATGCTTCCAATCACCCATGGCAGACATCTCTGGGTCAGTTTGCAATATACCTTTACAATTATGCCTGTCCCTATCTCTTTCCCGAGTGCACCACCAAGCATGGACATGGTAGTACTGCCTTCCCTAAGGTACAGGGCATCAGAGGCTGTGTGCGTGTAGCCATTTGCGCATCCTTACACAATGCAATTGCATACCTCAGTTAGGAAGGGCTTTTGTCTCTGAGCATGCGACTGCCGCCAGAAAAATCATGCACATCACGCTGTTCCTGGAGAATGCTCATGATGCCTTAATTCTCAGAAAATTGTGCAACTCTCTAAAAGGAAAAGAGGTTTGGCTCTGGGGACATTGGTTACCCAAAGCAGCTATTTCTGTCGGCACATCCATGCAACCCCACACCGCAGCCAAGCACAACTACAAGGCATGGGGGTGAATCAGGAGTCTCGTGGACAACGCTTAAGGCTTTAAAATTTCAGGGCTGGCGGAGATGGGGGTTACAATATGGCTCAGAGAAGGTTTCCTGAATCCAAGCAAGTGTGCAGAATATTAATTTGGACAGAGACTTCACTATGGAATTGCTGAGGATCAGAGGGGCCCGGAGAGCGATGGTGTATCGGAGCCTCGAGTAGCTGAACAGTCAGGGCAGGAAAGGAGACTGGTGTATTAGGGCCTCATCTCATCTGAACTCATCTCTTGAGCCCTGCACATGGCCCCTGCAGCAGTTGTCACAGTAGATTTTCTCACCTGGACCTCCTATCTGCTTTGCCAAACCAGCTTGCCCTGCCATCTGTATACCTTGTATTATTATTCTTAGAGCTGTTGCATGCCTTTCTGATGAGTACATTAAAAGAACTGACTGCTACATATAAGTGAAGTGCATTATTTTTACTTGAGTAATAGTGAATATGGTCAATGTGTTGCTCTGCTTTCCCCTTTTGGCTCGTGGAATAATGGTGAGTGGTCTACCTCAAACGCTACGTATGAGCGGTGAGAGATTGCAGAGCGATGTGATCTAGGCCCAGGAGAGGCGTGAGTTCGGGACCCAGAAGAGGCGAGGGCCCAGGGGCAGCACGGGCTTGCCCACACTGTGTGCACTAGGTCCGTGCAGCAGAGCTGGTCTCCAGTCGTGCTGGTTAACCCTTGCCACTGGACCAAGACCTAGCTCTGTCAAGCCCGTGTGGTGGCTGGTGTGCAACGGTCACCACACGTTAAAAAAATCCACGCACAGGCATCTTCCACCCTTCAAGATGTAGTTCGGGATCTGGAATATTAGGTCGCTCATTGAAACACCTGTGAACTCATCCATTTTTGGCGTGGAAGCAAGTCATCCTCGATCCAAGAGACCGCCGATGATGACACGACTAAGTTATTCCTGTGTTGTAGTTATAGAGCAGGCTGCATGTTTTCAGGGGCATCTTCTGTCATTTGCGCAATGGTGTGTGATGGCACAGGATGGGCACCAACATGAGAGCTAACCACCTGCTCCGTGCGTTCCTAGTACTGTTGGAGGCCAGGTCCTCATACAGCTCTGATCTGTGCAAGCAAAGACCCCTGGACTTCCACAAGGTCTCTGGATCCCTCCCTTGTAGTTGTCTGCAGTCAGTCACCAACCATTGAAGCCAGCTGCAATGTAATCGCTTCATGAGTTCTTTGCTTTAGAATTCATAGCACCACCTTGCTATTAAGAACTAGTTGGTTTACTAGCAAAGGTTTAACAATCACACTACACATTATCAGTTCATCCACCAGGCTCACAACCACCTGCCTCATCGTGGATCCCCCGAACCCAACTGGCTGGGGTTTTATTGAGTCTTGTGAACATCACATGACTGGCTAAGCCACTCCCAACTCAACAGCTCTACAACTATTTTAAAGTTGAAACAATAATCAAGTGCCTCCTGATTAAAGGGGGGCACTAAAACCGACACATTAAACAAATTAAACATTGGACGTAAAACAAATCAAATTAAAATGTGGTTGCCGGGGGTGATAATGCACTCCAGTCCCTCCGGCGCCCACCTCTCACGGAAGGCCGCGAGCGTATCGGTGGACACCGCGTGCTCCATCTCCAGGGATATCCTGGCTCGGATGTAACGGCGGAAGAGAGGCAGGCAGTCGGGCTGAACGACCCCCTCGACCGCCCGCTGCCTGGACTGGTTAATGGTCCCCTTGGCCAGGCCCAGGAGCAGGCCCACGAGGATGTCCTCCGACCTGCCCGCTTCCCCTCCGCACAGGGTGCCCAAAGATCAGGAGTGTGGCACTGAAGTGCAGCCAGAATTTGAGGAGCAGCCACTTCAAATATTGGAAGAGGGGCTGCAACCTCACACACTCAACATACACATGGAACACGGACTCCTCCAGACCGCAGAAATTGCAGGCGGCCTGGGAGCCTGTGAACCGACTTAAAAACTGATTGCACGGGGCTGCTCCGTGCACCACCCTCCAGGCCAAGTCCCCGATAAATAGTGGGAGGACCCCCGCGTAGAGTGCCCTCCATCGGGGACCCCCGCCTCCTCCAGTGAACAGCTCTACAAACCTGTGAGCCTCCTCACAGATGCATACATTACACCAGCCATTATTTAGAGCTCAGCACATTGTTAACTGCAGGGAGATCATTCATGAAAAACGTGCTTCGCATTGGTGTGCCGAAGACCTCCACTAATGCTGCTGTGTGCTCAATGGCAGACTGCCATGCAGACACCGGCTCTGTCATGACAGACATCCAGTTGGATGCAGCAGCACAGATCTGGGTGATCGGTCCGCCCACATTATCCAGACCACCTTTCAGTACGTGGTGCATGGAGATAAGTGACTGGCATACACCTTGATACTCGCACGCCATCTTCTCTTTGGAAAGCGTTGCCATGCATCTCGAAGTGACGCAGCAGAGACCGTCGGCAGGCTGAAGCTCCACAGAGCTCCAGCCAGCTCTTCTTCAACACACTCCCTTCCTCACTCTTGCTCCATGGCTCACCCCACGCTCCTACGTCAACTTCAGTGCCAGCATCTTGAGAGCCACGTGCCTTTGGACTGATGCTTGCTTCGCGGGGTGGTGTTTATGCAGGGTGTTGCCAAGCGATGAGTCCCTCAGAGTTACAAAAAGCAAAACACTGCGGATGCTGGAAATCTGAAATAAAAACAGAAAATGCTGGAAACACTCAGCGGGTCAGGCAACATCTGTGGAGAGAGAAACAGAATTTAGGGTCTGTGGCCCTTTGTCAGAACTGGAGAAGTTCAAGGTGTAACAGATTCTTAAGGAAGTGTAGGGGCAGGGAAAGGAGGAGGGGAGGAAAGAACAAAAGGGAAGGTCTGTGATTGGGTGGAAGGCAGGAGAGATTAGAAAGACAAAAGGGATGATGGGCAAAAATGAGATGGTGATGGCACAAGTTAGGAAACAAAAGATGGGTCTAGATAGGGTGTGAATGGTGGAATTATCACCAGCTGCCATCCCTCAGAGTTACTGGTTTCCGCTTCACTTCTGAAAAAAGAAGGGCACGCTGTGATCTATATTGCTGCAGCAATGTCAGTACAGGTGTCAGCAGTACTCTCATCCTTGAGCCAGAAGGTTGTGGGTTCAAGTCCCACTCTAAAGACTTCACCACCTAATCTAAGCTGACATTGCACTACAGTACTGAGGGAGCGCTGCACTGTCGGAGGTGCCGTCTTTCGAATGAGACATTAAACCGAGGCCCTGTCTGCCCTCTCAGGTGAACATAAAAGATCCCATGGCAGTATCTTGAAGAAGAGCTGGGAAGTTCTCATAGCCAATATTTTTCCCTCACTCAACATAACAAAAAAAACCAGATTATCTGCTCATTATCACATTGCTGTTTGTGGGAGCTTTCTTTGTGGAAATTGGCTGTGGCGTTTCCCACATTACAACAGTGACTACACTCGAAAATTTCCGCGTTGGCTGTATAATGCTTTGGGGCATCCTGAGGTCATGAAAGGCGCTATAGAAATGCAAGTCTTTCTTCTTTCTTTACATATGTTAAATCACTGTGCCCAACTGAATGTAGCATTCTTGCAAATGTGCCATTTTGTCAGGGTATAACCACGAGCTTGGCTAGCTCCTCCAGCTTTGGCATTCCTGACACCGTTGTAGGCCACTTTGCCAATAATGTACCCGTTGCATTCTCGAAAAACAGAAGGGCTCTGATCTGTGGGAAACCCCCACCAATCCACAGCCAGTGCATCTATTGAGTGCCAACTTCTCCCGCACAGAGAAAGAAAGAAAGATCTGGATTTTTATAGCACCTTTCACGACCACCTCAAAGTGCTTTACAGCCAATGAAGTACATTTGAAGTGCAGTCACTGTTGTAATGTGGGAAACGCGGCAGTCAATTTTCGCACAGCAAGCTCCCACACACAGCAATGCGAAAATGACCAAATCATCTGCTTTTTTGATTGAGGGATAACTCCCCTCCTCTTCTTCGAAATAGTGCCATGAGATCTTTTACATCCACCTCAGAGAGCAGACAGGCCTCAGTTTAACATCTCATCTAACCAGACAGCACCTCCGACAGTTCAGCACTCCCCTGGAGCATCAGCCAAGATTATTGTGTGCAAGTCTCTGGAGTGGGACTTGAACCCACAACCTTGTGACTCAGAGGCGAGTGTGCTGCCCACTGAGCCACAGCTGACACGAACAGTGTACATTGATTGAGAGGACATTTGCACTGATAATTTAGTCTCTATAATAGTATGAATGGTACAGTACAATTTACACAGCTTTGCTGGCTGAACTTCTGTGATATGGATCCTCAATTCAATTCTTGTTGCATATAGAGATTTAGGCAGACACCTTTGTCATAGAAATATAGAAACATAGAAAATAGGTGCAGGAGTAGGCCATTCGGCCCTTTGAGCCATTCAATGAGTTCATGACTGAACATGCAACTTCAGTACCCCATTCCTGCTTTCTCACCATACCCCTTGACCCCGCTAGTAGTAAGGACTACATCTAACTCCTTTTTGAATAGATTTAGTGACTTGGCCTCAACAACTTTCTGTGGTAGAGAATTCCACAGGTTCACCACTCTCTGGGTGAAGAAGTTTCTCCTCATCTCGGTTCTAAATGGCTTACCCCTTATCCTTAGACTGTGACCCCTGGTTCTGGACTTCCCCAACATTGGGAACATTCTTCCTGCATCTAACCTGTCTAACCCCGTCAGAATTTTAAATGTTTCTATGAGGTCTCCTCTCATTCTTCTGAACTCCAGTGAATACAAGCCCAGTTGATCCAATCTTTCTTGATATGTCAGTCCCGCTATCCCGGGAATCAGTCTGGTGAACCTTCGCTGCACTCCCTAATAGCAAGAATGTCCTTCCTCAAGTTAGGAGACCGAAACTGTACACAATACTCCAGGTGTGGCCTCACCAAGGCCCTGTACAACTGTAGCAACACCTCCCTGCCCCTGTACTCAAATCCCCTCGCTATAAGGCCAACATGCCACTTGCTTTCTCAACCGCCTGCTGCACCTGCATGCCAACCTTCAATGACTGATGTACCATGACACCCAGGTCTCGTTGCACCTCCCCTTTTCCTAATCTGTCACTATTCAGATAATAGTCTGTCTCTCTGTTTTTACCACCAAAGTGGATAACCTCACATTTATCCACATTATACTTCATCTGCCCACTCACCTAACCTATCCAAGTCACTCTGCAGCCTCATAGCATCCTCCTCGCAGCTCACACTGCCACCCAACTTAGTGTCATCCGCAAATTTGGAGATACTACATTTAATCCCCTCGTCTAAATCATTAATGTACAATGTAAACAGCTGGGGCCCCAGCACAGAACCTGCCTGCCATTCTGAAAAGTACCCATTTACTCCTACTCTTTGCTTCCTGTCTGACAACCAGTTCTCAATCCACGTCAGCACACTACCCCCAATCCCATGTGCTTTAACTTTGCACGTTAATCTCTTGTGTGGGACCTTGTCAAAAGCCTTCTGAAAGTCCAAATATACCACATCAACTGGTTCTCCTTTGTCCACTTTACTGGAAACATCCTCAAAAAATTCCAGAAGATTTGTCAAACATGATTTCCCCTTCACAAATCCATGCTGACTTGGACCTATCATGTCACCATTTTCCAAATGCGCTGCTATGACATCCTTAATAATTGATTCCATCACTTTACCCACTACTGAGGTCAGGCTGACCGGTCTATAATTCCCTGTTTTCTCTCTCCCTCCTTTTTTAAAAAGTGGGGTTACATTGGCTACCCTCCACTCGATAGGAACTGATCCAGAGTCTATGGAATGTTGAAAAATGACTGTCAATGCATCCGCTATTTCCAAGGCCACCTCCTTAAGTACTCTGGGATGCAGTCCATCAGGCCCTGGGGACTTATCGGCCTTCAATCCCATCAATTTCCCCAACACAATTTCCCGACTAATAAAGATTTCCCTCAGCTCCTCCTCCCTACTCGACCCTCTGACCCCTTTTCTATCCGAAAGGTTGCTTGTGTCCTCCTTAGTGAATACTGAACCAAAGTACTTGTTCAATTGGTCTGCCATTTCTTTGTTCCCCGTTATGACTTCCCCTGATTCTGACTGCAGGGGACCTACATTTGTCTTTACTAACCTTTTTCTCTTTACATACCTATCGAAACTTTTGCAATCCGCCTTAATGTTCCCTGCAAGCTTCTTCTCGTACTCCATTTTCCCTGCCCTAAGCAAACCCTTTGTCCTCCTCTGCTGAGTTCTAAATTTCTCCCAGTCCCCGGGTTCGCTGCTATTTCTGGCCAATTTCTATGCCACTTCCTTGGCTTTAATGCTATCCCTGATTTCCCTTGATAGCCACGGTTGAGCCACCTTCCCTTTTTTATTTTTACGCCAGACAGGAATGTACAATTGTTGTAATTCATCCATGCGGTCTCTAAATGTCTGCCATTGCCCATCCACAGTCAACCCCTTAAGTATCATTCGCCAATCTATCCTAGCCAATTCACGCCTCATACCTTCAAAGTTACCCTTCTTTAAGTTCTGGACCATGGTCTCTGAATTAACTGTATCATTCTCCATCCTAATGCAGAATTCCACCATATTATGGTCACTCTTCCCCAAGGGGCCTCGCACAATGAGATTGCTAATTAGTCCTCTCTCATTACACAACACCCAGTCTAAGATGGCCTCCCCCCTAGTTGGTTCCTCGACATATTGGTCTAGAAAACCATCCCTTATGCACTCCAGGAAATCCTCCTCCACCGTATTGCTTCCAGTTTGGCTAGCCCAATCTATGTGCATATTAAAGTCACCCATTATAACTGCTGCACCTTTATTGCATGCACCCCTAATTTCCTGTTTGATGCCCTCCCCAACATCATTACTACTGTTTGGAGGTCTGTACACAACTCCCACTAACGTTTTTTGCCCTTTGGTGTTCTGCAGCTCTACCCATATAGATTCCACATCATCCAAGCTAATGTCTTTCCTAACGATTGCATTAATCTCCTCTTTAACCAGCAATGCTACCCCACCTCCTTTTCCTTTTATTCTATCCTTCCTGAATGTTGAATACCCCTGGATGTTGAGTTCACAGCCCTGATCATCCTGGAGCCACGTCTCCGTAATCCCAATCACATCATATTTGTTAACATCTATTTGCACAGTTAATTCATCCACTTTATTGCGGATACTCCTTGCATTAAGACACAAAGCCTTCAGGCTTGTTTTTTTAACACCCTTTGTCCTTTTAGAATTCTGCCGCACAGTGGCCCTTCCTGTTCCCCGCCCCGGGCCTCTCCGCCCCCCACCCCCCCCCCCCCCCCCATCTCCCCTCCGTCTCCTGCCTCTGCCTCCCTTTTGTCTCCCTCTGTCTCCCTGCATTGGTTCCCATCCCCCTGCCATATTAGTTTAACTCCTCCCCAACAGCACTAGCAAACACTCCCCCTGGGACATTGGTTCCGGTCCTGCCCAGGTGCAGACCGTCCGGTTTGTACTGGTCCCACCTCCCCCAGAACCGGTTCCAATGCCCCAGGAATTTGAATCCCTCCTTGCTGCACCACTGCTCAAGCCACGTATTCATCTGCGCTATCCTGCGATTCCTACTCTGACTAGCACGTGGCACTGGTAGCAATCCCGAGTTTACTACTTTTGAGGTCCTACTTTTTAATTTAGCTCCTAGCTCCTTAAATTCGTTTCGTAGGACCTCATCCCTTTTTTTTACCTATGTCGTTGGTACCAATGTGCACCACAACAACTGGCTGTTCTCCCTCCCATTTCAGAATGTCCTGCACCCGCTCCGAGACATCCTTGACCCTTGCACCAGGGAGGCAACATACCATCCTGGAGTCTCGGTTGCGGCCGCAGAAACGCCTATCCATTCCCATCACAATTGAATCCCCGATCACTATCGCTCTCCCACTCTTTTTCTTGCCCTCCTGTGCAGCAGCGCCAGCCACGGTGCCATGAACTTGTCTGCTGCTGCCCTCCCCCAATGAGTCATCCCCCCCAACAGTACTCAAAACGTTGTTGGCCTTCATAGCTAGGGGATTTGAGTATAGGAGCAGGGAGGTCTTACTGCAGTTGTACAGGGCCTTAATGAGGCCTCACCTGGAATATTGTGTTCAGTTTTGGTCTCCTAATCTGAGGAAGGACGTTCTTGCTAATGAGCGAGTGCAGCGAAGGTTCACCAGACTGATTCCAGGGATGGCTGGACTGTCATATGAGGAGAGACTGGATCAACTGGGCCTTTATTCACTGGAGTTTAGAAGGATGAGAGGGGATCTCATAGAAACGTATAAGATTCTGACAGGACTGGACAGATTAGATGCGGGAAGAATGATCCTGATGTTGGGGAAGTCCAGAACCAGGGGACATAGTCTTAGGATAAGGGGTAGGCCATTTAGGACTGAGATGAGGAGAAACTTCTTCACTCAGAGAGTTGTTAACCTATGGAATTCCCTGCTGCAGAGAGTTGTTGATGCCAGTTCTTTGGATATATTCAAGAGGGAGTTAGATATGGCCCTTATGGCTAAGGGGATCAAGGGGTACGGAGAGAAAGCAGGAAAGGGGTACTGAGGTGAATGATCAGCCATGATCTTATTGAATGGCGGTGCAGGCTCGAAGGGCTGAATGGCCTACTCTTGCACCTATTTTCTATGTTTCTATGTTTCTATGTAAGATCAGGCCCTCACATCTGGCACCAAGCTCATGGTCTACAGGGCTGTAGTAATACCCACCCTCCTATATGGCTCAGAGACATGGACCACATACAGTAGACACCTTAAATCACTGGAGAAGTACTGCCAACGATGTCTCTGCAAGATCCTACAAATCCCCTGGGAGGACAGACGCACTAACGTCAGTGTCTTCGACCAGGCTAACATCCCCAGCATCGAAGCACTGACCACACTCGACCAGCGCCGTTGGGCGGGCCACATTGTTCACATGCCTGACACAAGACTCTCAAAGCAAGCGCTCTACTCAGAGCTCTGACTCAGCAAGCGAGCCCCAGGTGGGTAGAAGAAACGTTTCAAGGATACCCTCAAAGCCTCCTTGATAAAATGCAATATCCCCACCAACACCTGGGAGTCCCTGGCCAAAGGTAAGAGGGCAGAGTTGGCTAAAGTGGACTGGGAAAATAGATTAAAGTGTAGGATGCTTGATGAACAGTGGTTTACATTTAAGGAGATATTTCACAACTCTCAAGAAAAATATATTCCAGTGAGGAGAAAAGGGTGTAAAAGAAAAGATAGCCATCCGTGGCTAACTAAAGAAATAAAGGACAGTATCTGTAGTGTATGGAGAAAGAGTCAGACAGAACACAGTGAGCTCAAAGTAAAGTGTGGACTTAGTCTTTTATTGCAGGTCTCCAGAGTGCCACTCCAACCTGTGAAGCCTCCTTAAATTCCTGTGCTCCCAAAGGATTAAGGGATCCCTTGGGACTCCGGGGAATGAGCCCTCTGGTGGCTGTACAGAGTAAATACAAGTCCACATATATAACAACACTCCCCGCCTCAAAGTTAATAGTGTAACTATTTACAATGTGAGTCGATCTGGGGCCCTTGTTGCCCTGGTTGATCATCTCGGTGTGAAAGCTGGTGTTGTTGAATCATTTGTTGGGCCCTCGCTGGGCTGCTGTGCAACTGGCCTTGCTGGGCTGCCTGGTGTGTTGGGCCCTGCAGGGCTGCTGTGGATGATGGGTTCTGCTTCGTGGTCAACCGTGGTGCCGGTTGCCACTGGTGTGTATGTTGGGGGATCAAAAAAGGTAGGGTCCAAGGTGGGTTGCTCAGGATAGTCCGTGAATCTGAGTTTGATTTGGTCCAAGTGTTTCCGGTGAATGAGTCCATTTGAAAGTTTGACCCGAAACACCCTGCTCCCCTCTTTGGCCACGACAGTGCCGGGAAGCCACTTGGGACCTTGTCCATAATTTAATACAAATACAGGATCATTGACTTCAATTTCACGTGACACATTTGCACTATCATGGTGTGCACTTTGTTGAAGCCGCCTGCTCTCTACCTGTTCATGTAGATCAGGGTGAACTAACGAGAGCCTTGTCTTAAGTGCTCTTTTCATAAGCAGTTCAGCAGGTGGGATCACAGTCAGTGAGTGGGATCTCATGTGGTAGCTAAGCAGGACTCGAGATAGGCGAGTCTGCAGAGAGCCTTCAGTTACCCTCTTCAAGCCTTGCTTGATGGTTTGCACTGCTCTCTCTGCCTGACCATTGGACACTGGTTTAAATGGGGCAGATGTGACATGTTTGATCCTGTTACTGGTCATGAATTCTTTGAAGTCAGCACTGGTAAAACATGGCCCGTTGTCGCTCACCAGGACATCGGGTAAGCCGTGAATGGCAAACATAGTACGCAGGCTTTCAGTAGTGGCAGCGGATGTGCTAGCCAACATTATCTCACATTCAATCCACTTGGAGTACAAGTCTACAACCACAAGGAACATTTTACCCAAGAACAGGCCTGCATAGTCGACGTGTACCCTACACCACAGTTTGGAGGGCCAAGACCATAAACTTAGCGGTACCTCCCTGGGTACATTGCTTAACTGCGAGCATGTATTACATCTGTGAACGCAGGACTCTAAGTCCGCATCGATACCGGGCCACCACACGTGAGATCTGGCTATCGCTTTCATCATTACGATGCCTGGGTGGGTACTGTGGAGGTCATTGATGAAGGTGTCTCTGCCCTTCTTGGGGACCACTACTCGATTGCCCCACAGAAGGCAGTCTGCCTGTATAGACATTTCATCTTTGCGCCGCTGGAACGGCTTTATCTCTTCCTGCATTTCCACTGGGACACTGGACCAGCTCCCGTGAAGCACACAGCTTTTGACTAGAGATAATAAGGGGTCCCGGCTTGTCCAGGTTTTGAAATGCCAGGCAGTGACGGGTGATTGCTCACTCTCAAATGCTTCCATAACCATGACTAGATCTGCGGGCTGTGCCATTTCCACCCCCGTGGTGAGCAATGGCAGCCTACTGATAGCATCGGCGCGGTTTTCTGTGCCTGGCTTGTGACGGATGGCGTAGTTGTATGCAGACAACGTGAGTGCCCATCTCTGGATGCAGGCCGATACGTTTGTATTTATCCCTTTACTTTCGGGAAACAGGGATATAAGTGGCTTATGGTCAGTTTCCAATTTGAATTTTAGCCCAAAAAGGTTTGATGCATTTTCTTTACCCCATAGACACACGCTAACGCTTCTTTTTCAATCATGCTGTAGGCTCTCTCAGCCTTAGACAGACTCCTGGATGCATAAGCAACCGGCCGCAGTTTCCCGAAATCATTAGCTTGTTGCAATACACACCCGACGCCATGTGACGACGCATCACATGCTAGTACCAAATGCTTACATGGATCATACAACACAAGCAATTTGTTTGAGCACAACAATTTTCTCGCTTTTACAAAGGCATTTTCTTGGCTTTTGCCACAAACCCATTCGCCCCATTTTCGTAGTAAGACATGTAGTGGTTCTAGCAGGGTGCTGAGACCCGGTGAGAAGTTACCAAAGTAGTTCAAGAGTCCCAGAAACGACCGCAGCTCCGTCACGTTCTATGACCTCGGTGCGTTCTCGATTGCCTCCGTCTTCGCGTTGGTGGGCCTGATGCCGTCCGCCACAATCCTCCTTCCCAGGAACTCCACTTCAGGCGCCAGGAAAACGCACTTCGAGCGTTTTAACGTGAGTCCCACCCGGTTGAGTCGACTAAGAACCTCCTCCAGGTTCTGCAGGTGCTCGACTGTGTTCCGACCTGTGATCAAGATGTCGTCCTGGAAGACCACGGTGTGCGGGACTGACTTCAGTAAACTTTCCATGTTTCTCTGGAATATCGCCGTCGCTGATCAGATTCCAAACGGGCATCTGTTATAAACAAAAAAACCTTTGTGTGTGTTGATGCAGGTGAGGGCCTTCGATAATTCCTCCAATTCCTGCGTCATGTAGGCTGAAGCCAGATCCAGCTTCGTGAACGTCTTTCCTCCCGCCAGCGTTGCAAAGAGGTGGTCGGCTTTTGGTAGTGGGTATTGGTCCTGCAGGGAGAAATGATTGATAGTTACTTTGTAATCGCCACAGATTCTGACGGTGCCGTCTCCCTTGAAGACTGGGACAAAAGGACTGGCCCACTCGCTGAAATTGATCGGTGAAATAATGTCCTCTCTTTGCAGCCGGTCTAGCTAGATCTCTACCCTTTCTCTCATCATGTACGGTACTGCTCTCGCCTTGTGATGGATGGGTCGCGCCCCTGGAATTAGGTGGATCTGCACTTTTGCTCCTTGGAATTTCCTGATGCCTGGTTCGAACAGCGAAGGAAATTTGTTTAAGACCTAGACACATGAAGTGTCGTCAGCGGGCGATAGCGCTCGGACGTCGTCCCAGTTCCAGCGGATCTTTCCCAGCCAGCTCCTGCGAGCAGCGTGGGACCATCGCCCGGTACCACCCAGAGTGGTAGCTTGTGCACCGCTCCATCGTAGGAGACCTTTACGGTAGCACTGCCGATTACAGGAATCAGTTCTTTAGTGTAAGTTCTTAGTCTCATGCGAACTGGAGTTAAGACTGGCCTTGAGGCCTTGTTGCACCACAATCTTTCGAAAGTCTTTTTGCCCGTGATGGACTGGCTCGTGCCCGTGTCCAGTTCCATTGACACCGGGAGTCCATTTAGTTCAACAATCAGCATTATCTGGGGACAATTCGTGGTGAATGTGTGCACCCCATTTACCTCTGCCTCCTCAATCTGAGGCTCTGGTTCATCGTGATCCTCAGTGGATCTGTCCTCCTCTGCAACCTGGTGGTTTGCATGTTTAACAGGATTTTCAGCTCGTCTGCACACTCGTTGGAGGTCTCCCATTGTTCCACAGCCCTTGCTAACGTACTCTTTGAATCGGCATGAATGGAAACGATGATCACTCCCGCAGCGCCAACAAGGTGTTAATGGCCTTGCATTCATCACCCTTGATGGTGGACTCTGAGTCATCTTCGGACGTACAGCTGCAGGTATGTGTGACCTGCCCTGTACATTACGATTCGAAAACAACATCACTTTGTTCACAGTACTTATAGCAGCACTTGTGTGCTGAGAGATTTGCTTCATATTGTCACTGGTGGCAATGAACGCCTGGGCTATCGCTATGGCCTTACTCAAGGTTGGGGTCTCTACAGTCAAAAGTTTGCGAAGTATGGTTTCGTGGCCAAAGCCAAGTACGAAAAAGTCTCTGAGCATGTGCTCCAAATGTCCTTCAATTTCACAATGTCCTGCAAGGCGTCTTAGCTCGGCGACATAACTCGCCACTTCCTGGCCTTCAGACCTTTTGTCGGTGTAGAACCGGTACCTCGCCATCAGAACGCTTTCTTTCAGGTTACGTTGCTTTCGGACCAGTGTGCACAAATCGTCGTACAATTTCTCTGTGGCTTTCGCTGGAGTGAGCAGATTCTTCATGAGGCCATACGTTGGTGCCCCACAGATGGTGAGGAGGATCGCCCTTCGTTTGGCAACGCTCTCTTCCCCATCTAGCTCATTGGCCACGAAGTATTGGTCGAGTCGCTCCACAAAAGTTTCCCAATCATCTCCCTCTGAAAATTTCTCCAGGCTGCTCACTGTTCTCTGCATCTTTCGGTTCGCTATCTGTATCTCATCATCAGTTGTTGTGTATGGAGAAAGAGTCAGACTGAACACTGTGAGCTGAAAGTAAAGTGTGATCTTAGTCTTTTATTGCAGGTCTCCAGAGTGCCTCTCCAACCTGTGAAGCCTCCTTAAATACCTGTGCTCCCAAGGGATTATGGGATCCCTTGGGACTCCAGGGGATGAGCCCTCTGGTGGCTGTACAGAGTAAATACAAGTCCACATATATAACAATTATATTGTTGGAAAGTGTGAAGTCATGCACTTTGGCAGAAAAAAATCAAAGAGCAAGTTATTATTTAAATGGAGAAAATTCGCAAAGTGCTGCAGTCCAGCAGGACCTAGAGGTACTTGTGCATGAAATACAAAAGGATAGTATGCAGGTACAGCAAGTGATCAGGAAGACCAATGGAATCTTGGCCTTTATTGTAAAGGGGATGGAGTATAAAAGCGGGGAAGTCTTGCTACATTTATACAGGGTATTGGTGTGGCCACACCTGGAATACTGTGTACAGTTTTGATTTCCATATTTACGAAAGGATATACTTGCTTTGGAGGCGGTTCAGAGAAGGTTCATTAGGTTCATTGCAGAGATGAAGGGGTTGACTTATGAGGATAGGTTGAGGAGGTTGGGCCTCTACTCATTGGAGTTCAGAAGAATGAGAGGTGATCTTATCGAAACGTATAAGATTATGATGGGGCTTGACAAGGTGGATGCAGAGAGGATGTTTCCACTGGTAGGGGAGACTGGGACTAGGGGGTCATAATCTTAGAATAAGGGGCCGCCCATTTAAAACTGAGATGAGGAGGAATTTATTCTCTCAGAGGGTTGTAAATCTGCAGAATTCGTTGCCTCAGAGAGCTGTGGAAGCTGGGACATTGAATATATTTAAGACAGAGATAGACAGTTTCTTAACCGATAAGGGAATAAAGCGTTATGGGGAGCGGGCTGGGAAGTGGACCTGAGTCCATGATCAGATCAGCCATGATCGTATTAAATGGTGGAACAGGCTCGAGGGGCCGTATGGCCTACTCCTGCTCCTATTTCTTATGTTCTTATTATGTAAGACCGCCCTAAGTGGAGGAAGAGTATCCGGGAGGGCGCTGAGCACCTCGAGTCTCGTCGCCGAGAGCATGCAGAAATCAAGCGCAGGCAGCGGAAGGAGCATGCGGCAAACCAGTCCCACCTGTGACAGGGACTGTAATTCCCGTATTGGACTGTTCAGTCTCCTGAGAACTCGCTTTTAGAGTGGAAGCAAGTCTTCCTCGATTTCGAGGGACTGCCTGTGATGATGACGTTTGTTTTTTTTTAACGTGCTTGGCTTTAGCTTACAATCAAGCACATGGAAAATGTCATAAACTTTATCCTTTTTGAATATATTTAATGTATAATGGCCCAGAATGTGCTGGGGAAATAACCGCTATTAGTGCGTAAACCGTCCATAAATGATATTCCTTTAAAACAGAAAAGGAGCTGAAAAATCCAGCCCCCCCAGTGCAGCACCAGAACAAATCAATTGCACGCACCATCAACCTTCTCTCTGAGACAGACAGCCCAGTTGGTGGCAATTAATAGTAACTTATGGGTCATTTGATGTTGTTAATTGGCACCAACTGGAAACTTGCTGAGAAGTGGCGGGGAGGTGTGGGGTGGGGTGGGGGGGGGGGCGGTGGGGGGCGTTAATTAGCATGGTGTCCATGGTGCTTCCACTTGTACCAATGTAGGCCAGAGGTGGGCTGAATGGTTGCTTGCGAGTGGGACATCCAGCAAATGTTCCGAAGGAATTGATGCTTGCTTGGAACTTATTTTTCTGACTCCTGGGCATGCATGAGTGGCTGTGTGGGAACCTGGGAAGGACAACCTGTGCCAATACTACCATTACACTTACAGCTCAGCAGGCATGGTAGGACGCCAGTGTGTATGTGAAGCGATTTAAGTGTTTCCATATCACGAACCAGAGGAAAACAGATGTCTGATACGTGTGTGAATCTGGACAAATCTGGCACTTTTTGTACATGAAATAACCCTATAATCATTCCCCACCCACCCCCCCCGCCCTTCACTGCAGTTGAAAATGCAACACAAATAACACCATGTACACTTTATTTAAATGGCAGAAAAATAAAACAATTGCGCCATGGAAACTGCTGCGCAAAGGAATCAATTCAAATGTCACTTCATTTCCAGTTTTGTTGCTCCACAGTGGTGACTATAGCAAAGTTACACATTCTTCCTTTTGCTCTCTCTCTCTCTCTGAGTCCAAAGGTCGTGAACTCAAGACTTGTCCAAAACACGAGCGGACAACCTAGGCTGACACTCCAGTGCATTGCTGAGGGAGTGCCGCACTGTCGATGATGCCGTCTTTCGCATGAGACGTTAAACTGACACCCCAGCAGAGTGTTCTTCCGGTGTCCTAGCCAACATTCCTCCCTCAGCCATCATCACCCAAAGAAAGGTTTAAGATGGTCATTCAGCACGTAGCTGTATATGGGATCTTGCCGTGCACAAAATGGCTGCCCAATTGGCCTACTTAACAACAGCAATTGAACTGCGAAGTAATTCATTGCATATGGCGCTCTGAGATACAGTAGGTGACATACAAATGTGTCTTTCTTTATTTCATGGAATTATACTGATTAAAAATGATTCTAAGCAGCACTGCCCAAAAGCTACGCACCAGCCTGACATATCTGTTTCCCATAAGCATAAGCAGTTTTATGTTGCTGACTGACATCAACTGAGAACTGGATTGAAGCTGCCCCGATTCAGTAAAGTTCACAGTAAAACCTTGTAAGCATCGGCTCCCCAAGGATCGTTGTAGATCTGAACATTGCGTTTTAATATTTCTCACTGCAAAAAAAGCTGGCAGCCTTTTGTGGGAGGGGCCCAGGTACTTTTCCATGTTGTACTCGAAATCCACATCTGATGGGCGGGGGTGGTCTGCGAAGTTACAATGGCCAGGAGAAGTCAACTCATCACAGGTAATGGGCAAAGATGGAGGGTCTATTGTTAAGCAATGCGAACTGGTCAGTGATCAAGCCATTACCTGAATCAGATAACCCCGAGAGGCGGGAAACCAATAATGGGGCCATTAAGCCCCAGACCGGTTGGAAGCGAAACCCCATCACCAGCCATCACTGGAATACACATGGGCCACTCAGACTTGAAACAAGGAAAACTTTATTGGGCCAGAAAAGACAAACAAACAAGATCCTCGGAACAAGGAAAAACTTTATTTGGCCAGAAAAGGCAAACAGATTTTGGATATAAAAGGTGGCCGCATGGACATAGCTCTCTTTTGCTCTCGCTTGTTTCACCTCTACAAGGACTGAGCACTCTGTCTGGGACAGAGAGAAGAAACCATAGACAGTACGGAACCTGAAGAGACACGTTTTCACCAGGAGAAGCAGCGAGTAAGCCAACGAATCGGTGAGCATCATCCCTGCCCGCGCATCTTTAAGATCACAGCCACTGTGTGAGGAGGTGTTGTGTGTTCTCCCAACCAAGCCTTAGAAAGGTTTTAGTGGGGAGGTTTTGTTGCGAGGACCATAGGGGTATGCCCAGCCGGTCGGTACAGATTCGGCGGTACACTGTGGATCCGAGCAGAGGGTTGAGACGTTGGGTACTTCGCGATAGGGGCAGTTTAGACATGCCAGGGTATTGGATTGTACTGCATTGTCACTGTGTTTACTTGTAGTTTTGCTGTGTTGAGGTAGCTTTAATAACGGATTGACGGTTGAGACCGAGGTATTTGTCCGTGACTCATTCATCTGTTCAGTACAATAATCACTCCCAGGTCTAGAACTATCATAATGTGTGGGTGCATCGAAAACACCCAAGGCAAACCACTTACAACCTGACAGATTTAATATGTGGCATAGCTATCCTTTGTAGATGACCATACCAACAGCGGGGATTGTCTGCAGAGAAAAACTTTATTTAATTTCAAATGGAAAGATCAATATAAAAATAGTTATTTATTTGAAACAGTTAGCAACTGGAAGTATTTGTTGTGTCTAAGTACATTCTCTGTGTGTGTTACAGTCTAAACATTCCCTGTGTGTGTTACTGTCGAAGTACATTCCCTGTGTGTGTTACGGCCTAAACATTCCTTGTGCATTACTGTCTCAGTACATTCTCTGTGTGTGGTTCTGTCTAAGTACATTCGTTGTGTGTCCTATTGTCTAAGTGCCAAATCCGGCAACTCTGGTAAAACGACAGAAGATCAGTGGGAGATGTTCAAAAAATAATTTTACACGATAAAGAACCAGTTTATACCCCTGAGGGGCAAGGGCTCGACTTGCCCCCAAAAAACAGCCATGGACGACTAAAGAGGTAAGGGACGGCATAAAAGTAAAGGAAAGGGCAAACAAATATAGCACAGATCCTGGCGAATGGGAGAGATAGAAAGAACAGCAAAGGTCACAAAACAGTTCGAGCTACAAAAAAGGAATATGAATAGAAACTTGCAAGGGATATCAAAATTAGCACAAATTCTTTTTGCAATTATATTAGGAAAAAGAACAATGTAGGCCCCTTAAAAACTGATAATGGTGATGTTGTAAATGAAAATAAGGAAATGGCGGACATGTGAAATAATTACTTTGCGTCTCTATTAACAGCAGAAGAAGAGGATAGTATGTCGGACACTCTAAGGAAACTAATATTGAATCAGGGACAGGGATGCATTATAATTAATGGAAGCAAATTAACAGTAATTAAGAAAATAATGGCACTAAAGAGTGACAAATCCCCAGGGCCAGATGGTTTCCATCCCAGGGATTTAAAGGAAGTAGGTGAGCACATTGCAGATACCCTAACTATAATCTTGCAAAGTTCTCTCGATTCAGGAACAGTCCCTTTAGACTGGAAAATTACACCGCTTTTTAAAAATGGTGAGCGAGGGAAACCAGGGAATTTTGGACCAGTTAGTCTAACATCTGTTACATAGAAACATAGAAAATAGGTGCAGGAGTAGACCATTCAGCCCTTCGAGCCTGCACCACCATTCATTAAGATCATGGCCGATCATTTGCCTCAGTGCCCCTTTCCTGCTTTCTCTCCATACCCCTTGATCCCTTTAGCCATAAGGGCCATATCTAACTCCCTCTTGAATATATTTAATGAACTGACATCAACAACTCTCTGCTCTAGGGAATTCCACAGGTTCACAACTCTCTGAGTGAAGAAGTTTCTCCTCATCTCGGTCCTAAATGGCTTGCCCCTTATCCTTAGACTGTGACCCCTGGTTCTGGACTTCCCCAACATCGGGAATATTCTTCCTGTATCTAACTATCGGGAACATTCTTCCTGCATCTAACACATCGGGAACACTCTTCCTGCATGTTGTGGGGAAATTGCTAGAGTCTATAATTAAGGATAGGGCGACTGAACACCTCGAAAATTTTCAGCTGATCAGAGAGAGCCAGTGTGGATTTGTAAAGGGTAGGTCACGCCTGACAAACCTGATTGAATTTTTTGAGGAGGTGACTGAAGTAGTGGACAGGGGAATGTCTATGGATGTTATTTATATGGACTTCGAGAAGACATTTGATAAAATATTACATAAGAGATTGTTAACTAAGGTTGAAGCCCATGGAATTGAGGGCAAGTTATTGACCTGGTTAGGAAATCGGCTGAGCGGCGTGAAACA